>NC_066239.1:13166713-13469743 GCF_024542735.1 Bombus huntii
CAAATACTTTTGTGAGCTACTGTAGTTACTTCGTTATCTTACTTTTTATCGGTTTGTCATTATTTTGTAATTACTTTACTTTGAAACTATATTGTAATTTGTTACAAAATGTAATTTTACGGCGATAGATCGAATTTTACTAATCGTCGGTGGTGAGTTTGAAGTTGCTGACATCCTAACGATGCTTGTAAATGAGAATCTCACACAATGGTATTTCAGTGATAAGCTCGTAATTGCAAAGGTTCATAATTGTTTGCGTCAATAATAGCAAAACGAAGGAGATATAATCGAGAGATTTATAGAGCTTTGATGAAGGTATATACGCAAGGTCATCAATATTTCCTTGTACAAAACGTTCGTGCTTTCAAAACAAAACAAAACAACCAAATATTCCGTATAATCTGGTATTATCTGGTCCCTTACGAAATATTTCTTCTTGATAGTGGAAGATCTTTGAGATAATTTTATTTAAAGAAGAATGTTTATCATACTCTTCCATTTGCGTATTAAAATATTCATATTAGAGCATTTTATTAAAATAAATCTTGTAATTTAAATATTCTTTATTGAACTATTCTTTGTAAAAAGATCCGCTACCCGATTTACACGTTTTTTCCAACAGCAACATTATCAGATAATGGAACGTTAGAAGGAACGACTAAAGAGCAGCATAATGACGGCATAATTCTCCTCTATTCTCTTTTATTTCGCGAACAGGACGTCAAAGCAACAATGGCACTCATTTATTTTTCATCGGTCCGCTTTACTCTGTCTTTTCTAATAATGAACACGGCAATTATCTTCATGTCAACGAAAGAAAATGCAGTCATTAAAACTACCTTACGAAACCTTTTGCTAAATTGCCTTAATTGGCCAATTAATTAGAGACGATGGAAGATAGATATAAAATATACAAAATTATAAGTTGCCAAAACACGAAAACCATATTGTTTTATTATTATAAAATTAGCAAACAGTATTTTTATCACAGATTTCTCTTGTTTAATTTTAAATAAAGTATTATATTATACATAAATATTATAAATAAATATTTTAAAAATATTTTAAAAGAAATATCCTCTTATATCATCATTAGATATTAAAAATTCTTTTAATAATCAGAATTTCATTCCTGACACGGTCGCATAATTATAAAAGAAAAATAAAGGTATATTATACAATACATTTTCTAATATAAAATGTCCAGATCTCATTTGGAACTTTAAATTGCCATCAAATTGAAACATATTTATACATAAGCAACATATTCCGATAAATAATATTTCTGATTGTACATAACAATTTAATAATAAAATACAGTTGTCAGGTTAAATAATTTCATGAATACATTTATATTTACTACGTAATTAACTTATGAGTCTGTAAAATCTTAATCAACATACAGCATCCGGATTCTCCAGATAATATTCTTAATATTCTTAACCTCTTTTAAGTATCATTAATTCTGCTTAAAATCTATAAGAAATTCAATAAACAAAACAGCAAATTATATATATAACTCACATTATCATTTTTTTATCTGTCTTTCAAATCGCATGATATATTCTTAATGTAAATACTCTTCAAATTTTACTGTTTTATAGTGACACAGTGTAACATGAAAATATCGACGATGGAAGGATAAAGAGAAAACGTATGTAGGTGAGCAAAATCACTTCGTTGAAGCGTGAAATGAAAGGGATTCAATTTGTGTGCTCTAAATGACTGTGACACGGTGTCGTGGATGTGTTTGTGTTTATGTAGATTGCAAGTTAAATCGATGCAAGATGGCCACTATTACCAGTGATGGTCAGAGAACGATGGATAGAATAAGTTTCCTAGTCCTCGCAGACGGCAAACATTCACGCTGCACATGGCCTTCATTTGCATTTCCTGTATGACCTTACTTTCGGTCGTAACGGTAACGGCTCGTTCCTCGCTTTGCTTCTCCCGTGATCTCGTGTTCGCTCTGCCCGAAATCGATATTTCCTTTTAGGTACCATCGCATCGTCGACATCGCATCGTAAAACGTCTACTATTGAATGGAACTATAAGCAATGGAAAAGGAATGCGCTACAGCGAAAAGCTTTGCACAGGATGAGGTAGTCGGTGTAATGACCTGGAAAATTGCTGATATTCCTCATTGAAATAGACTCAGGATAATAAATTTATGAAGTCGATCCGTATAATTTCTTGTACTTCATAAAGAAAGAGTTTTTTTTCATAAAGAGATTCTTGTACTGTATATTAACATCGTGGAAAATAAAAAATACGAGGAGATTATTTATGTTAAAAGATATTTTTGCTACTCAACGCGATTCGCTGTTTTCGAATTTCGCGGAGTCGTAAACTTATGATTACGCTCGTTTCTAACGATATACCAGGGACATCGATTTATGTACATTTAATTGTATTAGAATGAGTATATTTTAAAATAACTAACTATGGAACTTCAAATGTTTATTAAGCTAATATTCTCATTACACTAATGTTTGAAATATAACAGAAAAATTATAATTGGACATCGTATGAAATATTTATAAAATAATCATTTGTTTCTATAGACAACTACGATAATTTAATAATAATAATTACGGAGGATATTATTACGAGACACGAGATAGAGACACGAGAATGGATTTCACAACTGCTTGGAAGCTTGCGCGAAAAAAAGCTGTTCGTGCGCTAATTGCGAAAGAAGGAATGGAATGGCCGTTTCATAAATGATTACAATGAAATACCAACTGGTATTATAGATGTCATAACTTAGCGATAGCACGAAGGCTTGCGGCATTCTCCGGAACAACTGGGAATTGGTCTGAGGATGCCGTGAATTCCTGTGTTCGTCTGTTCTGATGAACGTCCTGTCGACACCGTTCTCACTAGAACTTTGCTCCGAATTCGACTCGTAACCATTGATCTTTCTTCGCGCGAAAATTCTTCCTGTCATGGCCAATAATCGTCACCGTATTACAAACAGAGCACTGGAATACTAACACGGTTGTCTAATTGATACATTGCGAAAATTGATGAATTTTGGTCTCTAAAAATTGAAAGTAATTCTGCTTGATTCATAAATAATTAGGTTTTGTGTTGAATAACAACTAAGCAAAGAAAGAAACATTTCTTTCTGTTAAAAGGTAACGAAATTTCTTTGATATAGTCGTAAGACGGAATTGGTCGATTCAATCATTTAGTTATACTACTGCGTCTGATTACTACACACTGATTCGAAGATAGACAAACAAGGTACAGAATTGAGCTGCAATGCGTAGCTTTCTCGTGTCTCACGAACTTTAATAATTTTTAATTGGGAAATAAATCCTACCATTTATTATTAATTATAATATATGTAAATCAAAAAATATAACTACATTCTTCCGTTTTTTATCCTCCGATACTTTTGTATTTTCTCTTTCTCTTCTCGCTTCTTTTGTCATCAAGCTTTAATTTTTAATCGAAACAAATACACGATACCACGAAATTCAATTAAAATTCCTCCTAGCCATATTCTAGGAAGACCGCAGCTCTTAAAATTTTAATCGTTAACCCTTGATCCTTGATATAAAATAATTAATTATACATAACATTTTACATTCTGACTAAATTGCGAAGCCATAATCTGCTTGTCGATCGATACTTGACGTGTGCGTCGATATATAGTGAAAGCCACTCGTTCACAGTTAGCAGCTCGAAGAAAATAGAGCTATATGGGATGGCTACGTTTCAATTACCTCGGTGGTTGGTCTCTCCGCCGTCCCGCAACTACCTAAACCGATATACGGAATTTGCCTAAGCCCACGGGTATGGAGCAGCGTCGCGGGAGCTAGATAAATATGACGACGACGCTGGATGCAGGACATGGACCGTTTCCCTTTTACCGGAACGCAATTTAGATTCTATCTCATCGGGACGAGACGCGAGCGCTCGAGCCTTTCGTCCGGATTGCGTTTTTCTCCCCTACACCTCCTCTTACTTCCACACCCCCTTGGATACACGATTTTCGTTTCTCCCGGCTGTATTTCCAATCTTCGTAAATTGAAGCCTCGGCTGGAAGCACGCCCGTACACTGATTTAGTTAGATAAAAAAAAAAAAGAAGAACGCTCATCGCGGTTACGCCTGTTATATTCGAGGTTCGATTGCTTCGTAATTATGATTGCCTGATCGTTACCGTTTATCCTCTTTGTATCCAGCACGTTCAATTTTGTGAACGTCATCGATAAACCTATTTCATGCAGATTAAAGTATTATGAGAATATAGGTGTATCGACGGCATAATTTTTTTTTTTATTTTCTTGGAAGATATATTTGTGTATGTATTTAAGTAAGAAACTGTAAGAGAAGTTTAGTAAACAATGAAATTTTTATAGGGACTTTCGAGAGAATTATGTATTTAAGGGGTGAAAGATGCGTGACTTTATTTCCTTTGATCAGATACCATTGTTTGCTCGAGAAGAAAAATATCGTGATTAATTCTGGTAAGAAATTATTAATTAGAAATTATTGATTATTGTTGAGGTTATTAGATGTATAAACAGACAAACGCGTGGATAAATTGTAAGGTAGAAAATATATTTTAATACAGAAGTGTAAGTACAAGTAGAAATATAATTTGAGCTAGTCCAGATCCGCACGCTAGCAGCGTTACCCTATAACTGAAAACCCCAAAGCCAACGTCGCCTGTCTACTGTTTATGGTCTGCCTTCGTCCCAGTCTTTTGTCTATACGCTGTCGATGGCTTCAGTGCTTGAGAAAACTAAAAAGACCAGATGTAGAGTTTTCTTAGAAGTGGTGATCACTTCAACAATTATTAATAAGAATAGTTGAAAGAAGATGAATTATGTATTTGCATACCTTTGTTTCGAAGTTCCTTTTAGCTTAATTCTTATGATCGAAAAAGCTTCGAATCAATTAGGAAGAAAAGGTTTCAGACTTACAATTTCTTTTCTCTCTTCGATAGTATTCACGTTACCACATTTTCACGGAGTGCAAGATTTCAAACAGAGATTACAGGGATTCTAATTTCCGAAAGGTAGCATTGCATAGTTGCACTTAAGTAAAATCGAGGGAACCGTTCGGAGGATCTTCATTGGCACTCTCACGATCTCACTGCTATTCACAATCTTCTAAGAATACCTTAGACTTTAGGGGAAATGGGAACTGAGCAATAGCTTTAAATTAGTTTCGAAGAATCACAATTGCTAACTATCGAACTGTAAAGTACGTGAACTTTGATTTCTCGTTAACGCGTATTGCTATGCCGTACTTGGATCTTGAATCACGTTCAGTTTGATCTCAAGATCTTTAATTCAATCTTAAGCTTAACGTAGCATTCAGTGATTAATCATTCAGCGTTCAAATAGCTTCTACGATCGATAATTCGTTCGACGAATCGTGCAAAATTTAATTTTGTTTTTGACGAAGCAGTATAACGTCAAAGTGTATTGGATGTTTCATTCAATTAATGCTTCGTCTATAGCTTAATTAACCATTTCATTATTTATTTGCAGAACTTTTTTGTTCCTTTAGGATTAAATCTTAGTTCCTGCGAATTAAATTTCTATGCACAGAATACATGAAGGAAAATACTGTCTTCCTTTGATATTAATTCGTGCAAGAACAAGAATTTTTAACGAAATCCGAGTACGATGGTCGAAGGACAGGAATTTTAGACGTAACGTGTTCACTTGCGAGATTTCAAATAAGCTCTCCCGGGCTGGTTAAATATGAGGGCGAATTTTCGTAAGAGAGAGCAATACGAGAGTCTGCAGTAAAAGAGTTTACAAGAAAATATTAAAAAGTCGAGGAGGTCTGAAGTAAGTACCTGAAGCCAACAGCTTAACGTGGTATATACACTTAAATAAACCCTTCATATTTTCTAATTTAACACTTTTATCACTTCTATATTTTGACGTAATAAAATTGAACTCATAAAGTTGAATCGATCGTCAACAGAACGAAGTTATGACTATAAGAGTAGGAAAAATATGACTATAAGAGTCTTATTCAATAAATTAAAAGTAACAAAGATTCCTTGAAATGTAAATATACTACGATATTCACAAATTATCAAACGCCAGTTAATTTAAATTTTTCATCGGGCTATACCAAACTTTATCCGACTTTAAATCAGTTTAAATCTATAAAGAAGCTTTCTCTTCGTTTTAGACGCATTCCGTCGGTGTTTCGCGAAAGTTGATAGAAATGTCGATCGCGATCTCCGCAGACTACGCAAATCGAAAGAGTGCTTCCCATAGACACGTACAAACGTGCAGGAGTACGATTACCGCCGTGTCAGACGGTAACGAGATAACTTGAAAGAAAAAAGAACGCTCTGTGCTTCTGTCAGCAACGTTCATGTAAAACGAAGGCGAGACAGAAGATAGTTGAAGGGATGATTGAGGGAGAAAAAGGACAGGACGATGGAACGAGGAAAAGCTCCTGAAGGAGAGAGGAAATGGAATCGTGCTGCGGATTAATGACGCTACTTTCCCAGTGATTCGAACGTGTCAATCAATACCTACGGTTATCCTCCCTAGACGTCCGATATCAGATTGTACTCGTCATTTTTGAGGATCTCTTGTTGTTTGATTCGCGTTCGTTCGGGCTTGGATTTCCACAAAGGTATCTTGTTATTCTTCACTTCGTACATCCCTTTTTCTTTTGAAATAACGCGAAATAAAGCGTCCCCGGACACTAAATCGGAAACAAACAAGATTTTTGAACGAAACGTGTGACTTGAATTTTCCTTCGTCATTTAACCATCGGATAAAATCGTAAATGGAGATATGAAAGCTTTCCATGGTAAGTGTTCAAATACTTTCGTGAATCAGTGTAGGTGTTTGCTAGTTTGTACTACTTGTATCAGTTTGAAAAAGATTAGAATCTGAATGAAACGAGACTTTCATTGTACTGCGCGATTTTTATTTAACTTTTTAATTGCGTCAGCAAAAGGACGTGGAAGTTTCCTTTTCAGATGCGTTTAACTGGCTGAGTGAAAGAACAACGCTATCGTCGGAAAAGTTCGAATTGAACCGGGAAGTTGCAGCTCGTTAGAGCGTTTATAATCCGCTTACGAGCGAGTTAACTTCGAGTTCCAAGAAAAACAGATCGAAAGCGATTTGTTCGAATTATAATCCACGATTCTGGTTATCGGAAGAGCTTCCACGCGCGCCAGGTTATGGCGGGGCGTTTAAAAACGATCGGCAAACTCGTTCGAGTTATTGCTGTTGAAATAACGTTTCCGCAGTTTGCCTGTTTGCCTTTCGTTCGTGCGCTTAAACATGCACAACGAGTGGAAAAGCAAACCAATTAGTCAAGCAATGTGCCACGTTTCCACGGTGAAAACGCAATAATTTTGTTTTTGTCGATGATACGAAATACGCGTCGGAGGAATGCCCGGTAAAATAGATTTCAGAATTCAATTACGTTATTTTGTGTCCGATTAAAATAATTCGTCACCTGCGTCGTATAAAAACTAATTTCAATATTTGTGAATTATGGTTCGACAGATTTTATCTGTAGGAAAAAATATCAATTTTCTAATTTTAACCCCAATTCTTCAGTAAATCTTATCGAATATAAAATATAGTTTTTCAATATTTTGCATCTAACACGGTATTACATCTGTTAAGAAATGCACATTTATATATACAAGATTGTAATAGGAAAGGTTCAAGTAGGTTCAATAGAAAAATTCAAAAGATTATTTTCGAACAGTTGCAATAATTTAGGACGATTTGCGAAAAGTGCCACGAAACAGGATACGATACACACGGTTCGATAATAACGCAGGTGGAGTGGATTGACGCGAACGGGAAATTGCACGTGGAATTGTTAATTACCGTGCGAACGTAACCTAATGATGCGGTTCGGATCGGAAGATATTGGATCTGTGCCGTGCCGGCTGCTTCCTAAATCGATCGAATCCTCGTTGTAATTCCAAGTACATGTCTCCTAAAATTGCGATATCGTGTTTTACACGCAATCGCAAATCTATCCCGCCGTCATCGACAGTCGTTCAGTAGGTCATCGGTGGATTTCAGAGGATGTGCAAACGATCAGATTTCTCTAAAGAATTATAAGCTGAATGAATATGAACTTTTATTGGAACGAAATAAAAATTTTTGAAAATTTCAGAGATCTTCGTATATTAAAAGATAATATTATTCGTATCTGTTTGATTTGTAATAACGATAGATTTTTAATATCAGTAGAGAGCAAGTTTACTTTAGTATTTTTATTATCTTTGTATATCTATGTAGTTCAATTAATTTATTCACTACCATATTTTTCATTTATTTTATTATTACTATTCTTATGGTAAAATTATTATCAACTTGGTAAAATTTGTTCAATCTTGTATAATGCTCTAGAAATTTTTCAAACTGTGGATAAAAAAAGTCGAAGTGAAACTGCTGACCACAAAAATTCTTATAAAGCGCTTAGAATCGTGACGTCCGTGAATGTGTCGTGAAAATATATCGAAAAAGAACTCGAAAAATAAAGTAGTGAGCTGCGAGCAAGAAGCTGAAACGACAGAAGCATCGGAGCAGTAAACCAGAAGCTGACATCCTACCTTCCACGTCGTCGAATTTTCTAAACAGGTCAATGAAAAGGCAACTGTTAGCTTCCAGCAATTCCTTGTCATTGGTATTTGCCAATTCCTCGAGGTGGTGCAAGAATGTTGGCACAACTTTCGTTAGCTACTGTCATCATGTACATGTAATTTGCTTTAACTTTAAGGTAGAAATGGTGAGATAGGTTCACAAGATTTACTCGAAAGAGAATGTGAATAACATTTTGTTAATAATTTTAAACCAATTTCACCATGTCCTGTTCCATCACACATTATCGTTAGCTCTATTTTTTAAATAAAATATCGAGAAGATAGCAAAGATAGATTTTTTTTAGAATATCATTCCACCTTAATATTTTAATGCAATCTTCGCGATGAAATTTTCTATAAAAATAATTGGAACTGAAAGTAATACGACACATCAAAGGACATTTTGCAACTCTCTTAGGAGACGTAGCCACAAACAAGACACAGAACTTGATATCATAATCCAAGTGTTGGAAACTCAGTTGATAGGTTTCGTTGATAAATCTCGCATCTTATCCCATATCTTATCTGTGCTAATACAACTTCTTGCTCTAAACTACCGTCTATCGATCTCCAGTCTGAACAAGATTACGCAACGTGACGCTTCTCAGGTTCCTACATCTGAACAAGTTTTTGCTTACGTAGATGATTTAACGATCGCTTTTACGCAATCGCCCGATTCAATCCTATTTTTGTGCCGGCATTTATCGAAAGCACCGAGGGATCAACGATTTCGAGGATTATCGATGGCCGTGTGGTATTCTTCGCAACTTCTGATTCATCGACGTCAAACCCCTCGAACTCTTTGCAATTCGGATCGACACGAGTATTCGGAATACGAAACGGAAATTAGAAACTACGAGATCCTCGAATGCGTTCGATGCGTTCTCGTACACGTAACATGACAATAGACTCGACGCGATAATAACACCTATGTGGATATGTGTTAAGTGTGACTAGGAAGATTAACTGTTTTGCTCAGTTCGCGGAGCATTTGACACGTTCGTCCCGGAAAATTAATATTCGTGCGAGTATACAAGATAAATGAAATTGAGCAACCAAGCTCGAGATTTTCAACGACTTCGATGTAATTTCGGGATTCAAGCTTCGTGACGTTACACGCTTCCATGATTACGTTCGAGAGTTGAATTTCGATGCAACTACCCCCTTTCTCCATCTCGCTTGAAGATTGTCACCGGCCTCGGCATAAGGAAGTTAAATTAAACGGATACGAGAAATGATTCGTGTTCCTCGATGTCTATGAGTTACAACGAACTCCTTTAATTATCGTAGGTATCACAATTGGATAATCGTTATGCAATAAACAACTTTGTAATTTCTTGTTAGCTTTGTTACTAATTGAACCCGTTTTAACCTTGCATCATAATTTACCAACTACGTAATATTACTTAGACAAGTTACAAATTACAGGTTATAAACTTCCATTAAAATACCAAATATTTAAGCACTTTTAAAACAAGCTTCTCGATTCTATCGAAACAGCAATTCTCGCGAGATTAATTTACCGTGTAACGAGCAGTTCATAGTAAAAGTACCGTGATCGCTTTTTAATAAGATAGCGAAGAGGTAAGAGAGAACGGAATATTCCGAGGACTTTTTGCTGAGGTGGAATTGGCTCGATCAGAATGCAATGGAGCGAGAGGCTATCACACGCAGCGTTGGCCAGCTCCAACTTCATCGCCTCATCACGTCCTTATCGACTCCATACATCAGGCGGATTTATTCCTACGTATCTTGACCTTCGTTCGTGGCTATCTCGTCGAAAGTATCGCCACGTATACGGTGATCCACGTTTAGATTCATGGAATCACGGCAATCTTGTGCACCCGACCCTTCTTTATTTTTGATCCTGATCGAAAGAAACGAAATCCTAGCAGTTTTGTAGATCGGGATTCCGGTTTGCGAGTATCGAGAGCAACCGAGGGAATTGTTTCTAATAATAAAGCTATCAGGAGTGCATTTTTGTTCGTCGTTACCGTACTTGAGAAGGTCTGCGACCGATTGTCTGAAAAATAATGGTAATAATGTTAAAAGATTGAATTTCGATTCGATTTACCAGTCGTAAGGTTAAACGAGATTTTCGGATCGGAAGATGCTTAGGTGGTTCGAGCTTAAAGCCTCGAAGAGAACCCAGACCTCAGAGTTTCCGAAACTCCAATCATTCTCAACTTCATAGATATGAATAGAATAATCTTGAGATTTATTCGAAATGCAAATTCGTGCATTTTACCATTCGAATCTTTTCGTCTAGTAGATATTACTTATATGGAAATAGTGAGATGCGTTTAACTTTTAGAAATGTAGTTATTATTCGCTAAAAATTTGTTGATTCTTTTTCATCGAGAACCGCGGAATAAATGGAAGAGAGAAATGTCAAAAATAATACGAATGCGAGGATAATAGAATATTACAAAGCGGCGTAATACAATATCGCAAAATAATTTAGGTTCGATCAATCCTAAATATTCGCCAGGCCAGACAAAGAGCCGATTTTAAAAGGCTATTGAATCGGAACGTGTGCATTCGTTCGTGGAATCGATGGAACACCACAAATTAAACACCTTCGATCAGTCATGAACGTCGCACTCGCAGATAAAATAATTTTCCAGGTCTAGCGCACCTATCGTTCTGCAACACGTTTCGCGCTACTATTAGTTTAGTATTTATACGAACAATTCTATTGTATCGTATCAATAAAATATTCGCGGCTCAATAATCTTTCGATATTATCCTATAAACGACTTCTATGTTATGTCAAAGCTGAACATGTGCTGAAGTGCTTAGCGATTTTACTCGAAATTCGAGGGATAAAATACCGTCCGATTCGATTAAATATATCAATTACAGCAGAAGCACTATTTCTACGGATAGATAATGCGTTTTTCTACGCTACCAGTAAAGAAAGATTAATTGTCTCGAGGGAAGATATATAGCGAGTAAGATTGCCGCAAAGAATTTCCACTTTCCTGTGTGGAAAGGAAAATTCCAACAACTGAAACGGGCAATTTTTCACCTGGCCGAGGCTGAGAAAGCGGAGGTCAAGTGCAAGATGTCTTCGTGGACATTTGGGAGTAGAGGCAAGAGTATCGTATATTTCTTTCGAAATATTTTCTTTTATTTCCTTAACACTGAATTCTACGATTATCTCGTAAAAATAAAAATTATCGGTAAAACATTGTCGAAGGCGACATATACTTTATTCACCTACTTAACACCGGGAAAACCCGTTATGAAGATTGCAAATCTGAGTTTTAGGGGGTTTCATGTAGTAATATTTTATGAACTATAATTTGCTAATTATCGAACAAGTACATAATTTTTAAATATTTAAAAATTTGCCAGCCTGTACTCCGAATTGATTGTGTATAGCGCATTATCCGTATATATCTTAACGAAGAAATAAATAGGAGAAAAGTTATCCTGCTTTAATAATAAATATGATGTAAAAGAGTAATATCAAAAATCGAATCATAGTGCTCGCAAAAGAAGTAGACACCGAGGAAAGGAAATTGTATAAACATACTGTCTATTTTCTGCAGTAAGGATAAGTTCATAAAGAAGGAGGAAGAGATCCTTTCTGTCTCGCTGCTTAATCAAACAGGTCAAGAGGAACGAATGCTAATACAGAAAGAAGTACGGCTGAACCTGTTCGTTTCTTAGCGTCTGTATATTAAAAAAGAATATTATTTCAAAATTTTCATTATATAAATATTTTCAAAATAATACGAGTTTATTATGTTCCAAAGAAGTTACAATTAAACTAAGTGAACAGAAATAATGATTTTCGAATGAATCTCGAACGACGCGAGAACACTGAACACTATCAAGTGCTATACTAATTTGTTTAACTCGTGTACTTGAAACTATCAGTTATCCAATTAATTTCTACATGTAATACATGTCTCTTCTGACAATCTATGCTTATGAATGAACACTTAAAAGCATTTCGACAATTTTACTCACAAGTATTAGCCATTCGCGTTGTATCCGTCAACTAACATAGCTAACGCCGAATCCCGGTACAAATCTCATTTACCTAAATACCGAGTCCGTAACGGTACCCCGAGTCCCTTGGGTAACGCGTAGTGTCGTAATGTTCATCCATAATTTCGTGAGATAGTGGCTCACGAAAGCTGAGACACGATAACGTAGTAATCTTGTTCTAGAGAAGTTTTGAAGGAGCAGCTGATTTGAAATTATAATCAAGAAGCTGTCCATAAACGCGGCCAGAGTAACGACCCTCGCGGCTTCTCTCCTTCACATCGAAATATTTCCTCGCGATTTCCCCTTTCCACGTGACTCCGCTCCTTCTCTGAGATTTTCTCTGGTTCTTTCCCGACGTTTCGCGTCCCTATACTCCGGAGTCAATTTCGACAAGATGGAAATTTTCGCGGCGATCGGTCGAGCACAGATCTCAGCCGCGTTCAATTTTAACGGGGATTTATGGAGATAAACTGAAATAAGATTGAACGCTGTTCACTATTCCAGCCACGTTGACGGATATTTTATACCGGTTTCCTTGCATACGTTACTCCTCCGCCCCCCCCCCCCCCCCCACTTCTCTCGTTCTCCCTTTCCCACTTTGCGAATTGAAATGCAACTTTATAAACGAGCGCGAGGGTGAATGCTAAATAAACGCAGGATCTTTCGACCATCTGCGTTTTTTCCAGTCATTCTTCACTTTGCTTACGGGCATCCCTTGTTTCTTGTTAATCCATTAAAGGGCGACGTTGCGTTAACACAACATTTCGTTTGCAATTTTCGCAATTAATTTACGTCACCTGATACCTTTTCCCTCGCTATAGCTTCTTTCTAGATTTTACAATCATATGAAATTTAAAGAACTGGATGTACATCTTTGCAACATCATGATAAACCACGCACACGCATTGCTTGGTAACATGAAAATGGGAAACATCAAAATTGTCTAGATTCCCCGAAGCCAGTCGTGTTATCGTAAACTCGTCGGATTGTCTGGTTTTGTGTTGGTAAAGGCAAACAGTCGTAAACGAATAGACCACGCGCGAACAAAGAGAGTGACGGCAATCTCTAGAGAAATAGGAATGAAAAGTTTCTTCCTAGCGAGGCATCCCCGAGGAGGCATCACACATAACGAGGATAGTGTTCTTGGGTCATTCGATAATGAATTATTATTCCGGGGCCGCGGCCCGTCGTGACAATGCATTAAATTAAAGAAGCTAGCGAGTTTGCCGCGCGAACCACTTTCCAGTATACGACGGCTGTAGCGAAGTTGAAATAACAGTAATTAAGCCCGACATCGGGAATAGACGAGAGGATGCAATAATAGGATCACACTGACGATTATTAAACGCGCTGACTATGTTCTCCAGACTGTAAGTAAATCACGAAACAAGCAGTTTTGGAATCAGTTCACTACGAATTTGAGTCTGCTACAATAACTTATATGTAAACTCGGGACTATTACAGAATTTACAGTTTAGTAGAACTTCGGTTAAGGTAAAATGAATCATTGAATACATCTTTCTTCTCTTTTGATTTTCTGATTTCTATGCCACTGTGTAGCTGAGGCCGAATATTTTAATAAAATTTCGAAGATGAGAATAAACTGATAGGTTGGAAGATATGACTTAATGAAAATAGGTGATAGATCCACAAAGTGACAAACACGCATACTTAATCTGAAAATCAAATGAAAAGATAGTTTTAATGTGAAATTGACTCATCATGTTTTCTATGGTCTTCAAATTATTATTACATATCCAATGTAATTTAGCTGTTTAACAGCAAAAATATCACGAATCATCAAATAATGTAAAAATAACTTGACGATATTTTCGCAATACTTTCCATCTATCCTCCTCCATAAAAGCTATCAACTTGTGCAACGTTCTTACAAGAAACTTACTCTTGAAAATCCTTTTAACTCGAACTCGGCCGTGTCTCGGCTACCGTATTTCATCGTACAACTCGGCCTTTATAGACAACGAAGGTAGCAATTTCCTTCAAAGGCTCGACTCAACGCGCAGATATGATTTATGAGAATATATCAACGAAAATAGTATAGAAAATTCTTTTACATACGTACGAAACCGTGAAATTCCGTTTTATATTCGAAGATAAATCATCCGTACTATTAGCTGCTCAAATATAAAGATTTGCATAGTACGAGGTTTTGAGAAAGTCGGTCGCGATGACTGTTAATCAACAAGATTCATGCAAAGAATATAGCCCGAGGTGGGTTTCCCTCTTCGCGAAATGTTCGAGGTAAAAGAGGGTAGTCGTTTTCGGCGAAATTTTCGTTTAGCTCGTTTGGTCTGCGAATTCACGAGCACCGGTCCTCGTCGTGGCCCCTGATTGGCAATAAAACACGATTGGCCCGAGTCAAGACATCGTTCGAGAGCAACGAGTAAATGAGAGGCGTATTTCGCTGTCGTCACTGAACCAAAGCCGTCGATTCTTAAACGTCGCCTCTTGAACGTTAATTGCTTCGTCTCTGAGGCTGACGTTAAATCGTCGTCTTCTGCGTTTCATTGTATTTGCGCTGGTATAAATAACGATTTGTTAGCGGATAATATTGTTAACAATTTCAGCCTTTATACTATACTCATATTTCGTTGTTATTCTGTCTATTTGAGTTGTCCTGTGGTGATATGGAATCCTTTCGTTACAACTGTTAGTATCAATTTGTGAGAAAACCAGGCTATGCACGATTAACAATAAACTTTGCCTGAAAGCTTATCGATAACAAATTTCATTCACATAAACATTAATGGCGGCTTTTTATTTTTGCGGTCTGACAGTGTCTTTTTGTTAACTGTTATTAATTAGTGCGTTATAGTATAATCAATATAACGAGTTTTCGAAGAGAGCTTCATTTACGATTCTATTACACTGAGGTGGTCTATTATACGTGTTGGCTGGTTTATTGTAGAGACAAGCGAGGAATTTGTAGTTGTCAGTTATATTAAAATCACAATGCTACTGTTCAACTCCACGCTCGCTATTCGACTGTAGGACTCGCTATAATAAATATACTGATTGTCCTAGAGAGCACGTTCGTCTATTTGCATTGATCGGTGATGTTACAAAAAGGTCGAATGTAACTCCGGTTGACGATTACAAATAACAGCGATAATGTTTTGTCCAGAGTTCGTTTACCTTTGAACCTAGCAAACCAAAACAATATTGGCACTCCAAGGCACAACAATATGAGTCTCTCCGATTCGGATCTTCCGTTGATTCATGTGCCGCTACAACACTATATATATAACATCTATATAAACATCAATAACTGGCAATAATTACATTCAAAAAATGTTATTTTTTAGTTCAACTTGTATAATATATTTCCAGCATATTTCAAATCTTTCTTTGCATAGATATTCTCTTACAAAAGTGACTTGCTATAGTATATTTTACGCATGAAATGCTCCCTTTTTTCGCAAATTTTTATCGAGCAGAACGTAACAATTCAGTAAAGATATCTCCATTGAAATCGTTGTTCAAATTTACAAAGAGATACAAACGGGCATAGAATCCAGATTGCGAAACAACGCAACTAAAAGTTCACAAAGGAGGATTGGTCTTGTATAGTATACCTATGCTCGCAATTGTAGCAGGTGAGAGTGAACTTCTCGGACGTTGGATGTGAATGAAGGTCTCGTTGCACTACTGCCTGAAAATGACAAGTGTTTAGGAAAGCATAGATGGGATCAAGTTGCTGTTTGGCGTAGAAGGCAGTGTTTCAGGCAAGATACGACTTTAAATGGATTGTACGGATAGAGAACACATGGAGTTTCCGATATAACGAGTCGTTTGGCTTGATGGTGATGGCTTTGCGAATAGAATGAAATCGAAGAACGAGTTTAGTTTGCGGTTAAAGTTAGTTGGTGTAAAATGAGAAATGTAAGAATAGAATTGTAACTTGGAATTGTATCACAACGTCTATTCATTTTACTGTAATTTTCAAAATAGTACAAACATTTCAGAGTATTCCATCTCTTGTATCCATCTCCTACACTAAACATCAAATTCTTAGAATGCAATGAACACTATCTTCAAATCTATCTTCATTCTCACAACACAATCACAGTCCTCGAATCAAGAAAAATCTCTCATTAATCAATTGAGATACTTTTCTTCGTTATCTATGACATCTTACTTGAAATTTTTCCACTTCATCTTATTTGTTCGCTTCCTCGAAACGAACGAACCCCACGACGACAATGATGTACGTCGAAATCGCATCACGAAAGTGATCATCAAGGTCCTTCAAGAGGTAATCGCGTTCCATGCTGAACCAGAGGTCGTGTTAATACACTACTGAGAATTCAGTTTCACGTTTACTTTGTCTATTGACAAACATCAAATATTCCAATAGTTTCCTGTTAGCTCAACTGTTTATTATTAGTTTCATATGATGACAATTGTATAAAATCACACCTACCGATTTATTTCTTTCGTTCAATATTTCGATCATCATTTAAATAAATTTCACGTGAAGATGTTTCTATAAGATCACATCTATTGATGTATTTATTTGAAAGAACTATATGAACGGTTTATAAAGATTCAGCGAAGAGATAAACCTAACCTTGACTGTCTTTCCTTCGATCTCAACACTTCCATTTGATGCACTTATACTTCGATTTTCCCACCCTGTCTGCTCCTCCTTTGTCTTATGCTCAACGACGATCCGTTCAGCACGAGCCAGTGTACTCGGCCGCGCGAATCCATCCTCCTGGAAAATTATTCCTCTGAAAGGGAGTCGGGCTTTGGCACAAACTGCTACGGAACCAGCCACCGATTTCGAGCCCCCGAAATCGGCTGAGCGATAACGCCGTCGTGACGTCACATTCTCGATAACTGAGAAATTTCTGTCGGGCCGTGGAACCGTAGCCAACGGACTGGAAGAGCGTAGAGCTCTGCGCGTTTAATGGCGAGTTAGAATTAACCAGGCGTCCGCCTCTCTGCTGTCTCAAATGATATCGATGCACAAAACCAATGCTGTTGGCTGGAGAAACTAAACGTGGGCTTGATAGTTTGAGCACAAAAAACGATTAAGAACTGAAAGACAATTAACACGTCTGTTTTTGGGCCGCTGAGTGTTTGCACTTGACAAGACGATGGGAATATTGTCTGTGGTCTTGTAAATTGTAGATTTGAACGTTTTGTTCTACAATATTGGGTTTATTTCAATTTTTAGCGGATTTTTAATGTAGTTGTTTCAATATCGAAAACTTTTTCCGGTGAATTGTATTCGCTATTAAGAAATCTATTAAACTGAAATTATAATATCGTTGTAATAAAGTTATAATAAAAAAAATCTGATCGATTTATAATATTTTAATAGAACTTCCAAACCATTTGCGGTATATATGGAAAAATTTATTTTTGAAAGAAAAATCTTTTATCCATTTTTTTTTCTATGAACTCCTTCTCGTTATTAGGCTACATTAAATGAAGCGGCATTAGATAGCCGAAAAGACCGTGCTAAGTACTCGTCCTAATGTACAATAAAAGGAAAACAAATAAAACATCGCCTCTGCCGCAAGAGTACGCTTTACGATCTCGTTTCCAGCACGCTTCCTGCTCTTATTTGCTCGAGAAACGCATGGCTGTCTAAATCGGAAATGTTGCTCGGAAACCGCTCCAGAATCCTGCAGTGTTTGTCTACCAACGTTGTTTATGAGACGCTGCAATTCTTATCGTTTTTCCCTTTGCCTGGCAAAACTAACCCGTTGGATCGTCCATGTAGACCGATATCAAAAAGCTTTTCCGTGATACGGTGCCTGGTGGAACGTTTCCTTTTCTCCCTATATCCCGTAACAAATCGTCGCTCATTAAGAACGATTTGTCTTACTTCTCTTGTAATAGGTCGGGAGTATCTAATAAAACCCGGTTCTTCCTTTCTTAATACGCTTCCGTGGAAGCTCGTCCTTCATGATTTGGTTCTTTTACATGAGTTCTCCAATGAGACGGTGAATTTAAAATTTGATGAATCGAAAAATGTTGGTTGAATGAGAACGAGAATAATTTTAATTATAACGGAATACAAGATAAGTGGAAAAGTTAAGATTTCGATATTTTTATTTTAATTTAATTCTATTACTCTATTGCGTTTCAAATTAATATTTTCACTTCTGACAAAACACTTCAATTTAATTCGATTCTTCACGAGGAAAATTTTGATCATGAGATCGATATATGAGACACTTCGATTCGTTTATTCGACATTTGGAAGAACGAGCTGGATATTTCGAGGGACCGAAACGTCCAGCGAAAGCTATTAGTCAGTTTATACGGCTTGCATACTAATGTTTCCCGTATGAAAGCAATGGATGTCCCGACGGATGGACGAAAGAAAGGTAGCGCATTTTTTCGTTAATCCGAAAGGCAATATCGGACTTGCAATGATCACTGTATCGGTGATGAAAACGTCACGAATAAATGAACCCTTTTGTATGCTGACATGGCATAGAATCAGAGTTTGCGTAAATCACAAAGCAGGAATACCGATAGCATCTATCAAATGACAGTTCTACTTTTCGATTAACTTTACTCCCGATAATTAATCTCGTCGATAAATTCGTTTATCACCGATAATCATTCTATTGGAAGTATTTTTCGATGAAAATGTACAAATAATACTAGTAATTCAACTTAAAACAAAAGATACAGATGATAATAGTTGACTTTTGTTTCGTCTTGAAGAAAAAATAATCGAGAAAATCAAGTAAAAAATAGAAATTAAAGTATTGTATTTATTTATTCATTCAAGCAGATAGTATTAGTTACGTGTTAGACATTGATCCTCTAATCGTTTGTAAACGCTTTCACCTCTACAAAGATATTAACGATTTTCTAAATGGAAATTTAATTTCCAGCGAATGTAAGTTCATCAACCCGCGCAATTTACAATACATTCTACACACAAAAATCGTAAAAGAAGCGAAATGATGCAGCACGTTCGTGTAGCTTGAAACGTTGTTTTCTCAGCGAAACAGGATACCGGAAACACTTTTTTCCCAGCCATCCTTTCATCCCCACTGATTATTCAGCAGGGACACAAACAGAATGCGTCGCGACGCGCCAGGGCGTTGTCCCGCGAACGATTTCCGTGGCACCGTTCTATGGTCGCACAATCGTGCACCGTCGACTAGATTACGTCCCAGGAACGTTCAAGCAACCGCAGCTCGAGGACTTGTGCTGTTTGAATAGACCTCTTCACGATAACTCCCGTTGCAACGCGCGGTTCTGCGAAATTGTTAGCGACATAGATTCGGCGAAAAGGAAAAGCAGATTGTACGATGAACGCAGGATCGTTTGGTTCCTCGTGTTTCGGCTCGCTATAACGGAGATACATGGATCAGCTTTGCACAGTAATAAGTAGATTAATTCGCTTCTCAACCTGATTTAGTGGAATGGAAATGGAACGGAAATAATGTTATTTTCGTGAAAATGTGTTTTGAAATATCTCCTGTAGGTGAAATGTTTTTAGTTGTATTGATAATCATGAAAGTAAATTAAGTCAAGTAACGTTTATTTTGAGACTTGTTGACAAGTATTTTCTCTACGTCATCTAGTGGATTTAATAATTTCATATTGTTTTAGTATACAATATTGGAGCATCAGAAATTAAATGAAAAATTCAATTTCTATGTATTATTAAATCATCTTATCGATTTATGTTTTTCTATGTTTAACTTTTTGTTGTTTACAATCTTTGTTTAAAGATGGACTCATTTATTAAAGAAAAGTAATTTCACTTGTATGAGACAACAAGGGACTTATTCTTTGTTTTGAATCGTAGTTTTAAACTTCAGTCTCTCAAATCTTAATTTTTAAGCCTTACTTTTAAATCTTCGTTTTAAATTGCGTCGTTAATTTTAAGTCATACTTTTAAAGTCTTAATTGAAAGCTGCGTCGCTGGATTTAATATTTTATATAGTCTTAGTTTTACTATCTATGTGAAAATCGATGCTTTATCCACAGAAACAGATTCTTGGTGATCTTCTTGCTCTTTTCGTTGGTCTTTTTGTTCCTTTCATTGGTATTTTTTTTTTTTGCTCCTTTCGTTAGTTTTTCGCTCTTTTCCGCGATTTTCCGAATCAGAAGTATGTGGAAATATTGAATTAAATTTTTCGTTTGCGATTGCAGAATATTCTATTCTATATTTTATTTGTAACTTCAAAGAAGACTGTCGTTTTAATTCAAATCGCTATTATATTGAATCGATAACGTCACACGTGACACAAAAATGATAAAAAAGAGTCAGATTAAAGATATGTACTTCCGTGGGACACAGAAAGGCATTGTATATCACGCGTATTCTGTTCTTAATCAATGGTGCACAGGGCCAAGCTAATTAAAAACGTAATTCTGAGACGCCGCGAGAGATTAACATTACCGCCGCGCAATAATGAGGTTGCCTCGTTAGTTGGTAACGTTTGAGAAGATAGCGTAGACTAAGAACATCCGTAATTACTTTTCTTTGCTCATGACGCAGCCGTTTTCTGGAAATTCTTGTGTATATTTATTCCCGGAGGATAACAGCCTTTTATTCTTTCTTCGAAGATATTCCTTAATGTCTCGAGATTGGAATAAGCGCTCGAGAATGATCATAAGGTGACGTATGTAAGTTTAATGTGTTGTAATAAGCGTTACGAAATGTCTTTTGTATTAATGTCTTTTATGTAATATCAAAACGTTAAACGTTTCAGGAAATAATTCGTATTTTAAAGATAAATTATTAAAGTAGGGTAAAGAAAAAGAAAAGAAAAGGAACCGTGTAATTGCGATGCTATTCTTCTGTTATTTAATTTCTCAGTGGCATTAACAATAACGAGACAGAACAGCTCTTTTCTGTTCAATTTATTAATGGCATTAACAATAGTAATGGTCACACACATACACAGTACAAACATGACTGGTCTTTTATATGTGTAAGACGAATCATTTATAGAAAGAAAGAAAGAGGTAGTTGAAGCAGAAGAAAACATCGCGAGATTATGGCAAAACATGACATCTCTACTTTAAACAAGTGAAACGTTTATCTACTATCCTAATTCGAGGAAGCTTTTGTCACAGTTTTCTCGATAAACAACTTATAAAATTGCGCTATGTTTCTTGGGATATTTTAATATTGTATAATAGTGAACGAATATATAAATTTTAATTACGGTTTAAACAATTACTATACGTGAGTAGTTGTGGTTAATTTAATGAAAATTGTAGCAGTATCATAATGCAGTATAGAAAATTTCGTAGTAAACTCTATATGTAAATCAGTGTATAAACTACACGAACTTTCAGATGGTATAGGTACTTTATCCTTTTCACGCATGGTTAACAATAGTTATAACTCGATCACACGTACGTGTCATTCTTTACGTTGCAGCTTCTTAAAATATTACTCTCTCCTCGCTTTCGTAGATCAACCTCAACGATGACGGATGCAGTACATATTTATCCGAGTCGGTTAACAGAATTTCCTTACGTGCTCAGAGAAGACATACACCTTCGGGTTGCCTGATTTACGGCGAATTTTCAACGAAACTTCACTCGATGAACAATGGTGTACGTTAATAAATGCAGCATCGGTAAGTTTCCAAAAATTTCAACGGTAGTTTCTGACCCGTTTAAAAACTTGCTGCGGCTGATTTTAGTCAAGCGTTAATAAAGAATATTCGACCAACCGACAAAGTTGACTTGCACAGAGAAAGAAAGAGGGAGAAGAAATTCTCGTTCAAACTAAACGAAAAAATAATATAAGAGAGAAAATGCTCCTGCGGTTTACGTGTGTTCGAAATGAATAAAAAATTACTCAGTGGAAAAAAGTATATTGCCACACATTCATAATAAAGTTTCAGAGCTGTTAGGAGAGTGTAATAATTTCTTCACTCTGGTTCGCGTGCTCGCGACTCCCGAACATGCGCATAAATATCGTGTAGACGCGAAAGAACGTATAAATATATAAACGGGTGTTTCGGATTAAAAAAACAAACAGTTAAATGAAATATTTGATACTGGCGCGCCAATAAATCTTCCATCGTTAACCGCGCTGTTTATTTTATGCACAAATAGTGGCATCGAGCTGGAAACTTTGATTTCGTAGCCGCCACCATCGGATTACACATTTGTTAACGTGATTTTTCTTCAAGCTCGAAAACACATGATGCGGTCTGTTAAACGCATTTATGTGTACACCGTCGTTCAAAAGTTTAGGCTTGTTATTTTATGTTGTATTCTCGATATCGTAGCGTTCACGATGCAAATTATTTCCTTCCCTCTCGGAATACGTGTAACAATATGGGCGGATTTCTACGAACGAATAAGTATATAAATAAATTTCTATAACTTTCTATGCAGTTTGCAGTTCGAAGTTCGAAAAACGATCTTTTCAATCTCATTCTTTTGAAATGTCTAACGTTACTTATAAAGATATGGTCAATCTATGTGATTTTAGGATATCTGTAGCTCGTAAATAAAAAAAAAAAAAAAAAACAAAATACGATTACTGAAAGCAATTTGAAAGTTGGTTCCCACGATATCACACTGAAGAGTGGTATTTTCAGAAATTCAAATATTAAAGATACATAACAAACAGGGAAGTTAATATTTCCAACCTACCAACTGTAATATTATCTTAAATTTTAACCATACATATATAAATATATATACTAATTACCCGTAATCACGTTAATGTTTCACTAACAAGCCCGAAGTTTCCAATGGTAATTTCAAAAGTAATATACATATACACAATACCACAAGATGATATCGCGAATATTACCGCCTTGCGTTTCCACAATTTTCGCTTCGAATATCGGGTGAGAGGATGGAACGTTTTACCGTTGGTGATTACATTTTCCGGCTGCCGTATGAAATTTTAACGATCGGCTACGCTAACAACAGAAAATATGTTATCGTGCTACCATCTGATGTTTTAATTTCTCCGATAATCCCCATCGTTTCGGCGATTCGATCCGCGAGTAATTAACTGCAACACGACGCTTTTGGTGTGTCTGGTCGGCTCTGTCTGCGGTACATGGAGCATCGCCGACGAAGAGTGGTTATCGTCGATGCTCTGATGTTTCGACAATGACTCGCTTCCGACCGACAGAACCTACGACAACAAGAGCTCGGTCGACATAAATTCGAGCTGACCGCAACGCAAGTGTCGTTATTATCGCGCCACTTGCCACTAACCGGGATTAATATCCCGACCTGGCTAATAACTAAAGACATTCCTGTTATGCGAATGTATACTCGTCGTGCGAATACAATCGTGAAACAGCTGGAAAATATCAATGCGCGTTTGCAACGAATTAAGCCTATAACTGCGAGGCATTTACCGTTCTTTGGTGCTGGAGTCAAGAGTAAATACCTGATGATGAATAAATACTCGACAGATGTGCGATTTTATTGAAATTTTAAAAAACTTATGAAAAGAACAAACATTCGAAAATTCTGATTTCAAGCGTTACGCGTTGTATGTGTGAACAGTACGATTCTCGAGCTCTGGTTGCTTCGCTAACAGGTTCACCGACTTTTATGTTAGTCGTTTCATTCGTTTGTCATTCATCGAAGCTTCACAATAATTATACGAATCTTTTCATATTTCACGACTCATTTTGTCATGCATACAAATACCGGTAGACACATTCAAATATGCATTCATTCCATAAGATTTCTATAAGAGGCTCTCTGAAATCCGACGAATAAAAACGATTGCGTCATAATCATCGCAAAAATTACACAAACATATTCATTAAGTAAATGTGAAAAGAAAACAATGGTAATGTATAGCTATGCTTAGAAAGCTCACAAGCTGGCAACGAGCCTTGGAGTTTCGCTGCTTCCGGTGATGCGCGGCGAATCCTGTTGACTGGAAACATCCATGTTTCATCGTGTTTCTGAGAGAAACGCAGCGAAGTTGAGTCATTAAACTTGACCCGACGTTTCGTAAACGCGTTTGCGCTTTCAGCTTCACTTCTGTAGCGCGGTATTAACTTGTAGTATATGTATGCTTGTTTATACTCGCTTCGCATTATACGGCCGAATAATGCTGACGACGCGTGGTATTAACAGGCCCACGTAAAATATTTTGTACCGTTGGCGTGCATGCAGGATATAGGGTTGAAAGCGCCTCCAACATCTGTTAAATTGTATGATTAATGACTTTGTAACGAACTTGGGTGAAGTTTCGCGGTCTCGAATGTTCGTTATCTTTGGTACTAGGTCATGGATTATTTGTTGTAATGTCTTGGCAGAGTTATGGCGAAGTGGCAGAGTGAAGGGATTTGACCACTTGTGGCTTGGAAAGTAGATTGCGTTGTAGCATTCTGCGGTAGAATGCATTTGAGATTTGCCAAATGGGAAAGATTAAATTAATATGAATATGCAATTTTGAAACTTTCTAATACCAATTGATTTACCTTTTAAGCATACAAATTTATTTAAAAAGCTATATTCGATAAAACTCTGACATTAGATATTCGTTGTACATATTGGATATTTAAAAATCAAGAAATTGTATCAAACGATCACACTATGAAAGTGTTACGATAATAAAAGGTTTGTTACTGCCAATCTTCTCGTTCGATTTAAAAAACTTCAGTGGAAAAGATCTGGTATAAATAATTTGAAATCAAAAAGATAGCGTAAAAGGATACTTTTGTATTACAGAAACCTCTCACACCCGAGTTTGGATTAGAATGACTGAGGGAAGGTGATCTCGAATCGGAAGAGTCTAACATAGATAATTCTAGATTGAAAGAAGTTAACAAAAGCAGTCATAGATGAAACAAGAGAAGGATAACGGTAGCTTGGTTCAAAGGCAGCGCTAGATCTGCAACTCTGCGTCAAAACGAATTACTAAAGACGGCTCCAGATCAAAGGAGACCAACGTAGTCAAGTTCGGATCAAAGATAGATAATCCTGACTCAAAGAGTGGCATGGAGAACAGTCAATTCTGACTCAAAGGGGTTGGGACAAATAATACGTGACACAAGCGATACAAGTGACCCTAACTCAAAGGGACACGATGCTGGCAGCCTTACTTTCACCGAAGGAACTCCGTACAAATAACGTTGGAGGAAACTGGACAGTCTACTGAACATCTAAACGAATCGATCTCGATCCTTGGACCTTGAGGTGGCGTATATACTACGTACGTCCAAGAATCCAGGTCATCCACACCAAATCCCGGGGACCAGCACTGATCTAAATTAAGTTTCTTGGCTCTGTGGTAGTCTGTATTAGATCCCTTGGGTTTAGATTGATGTGTCGAATCCAAGATCGTTTGTATCTATTACTTCGAGTCCAGAAAGGTGTCACTATCGAGTCTCCTAAATCAAGAATGATATATCGATTCTCTTGAATCGACGTCCGTCTATATTGAATTTCTTAGGGCAAAAATCATTTAAATCTGGTATTTTATATCACAGTTATAGAATTTCATGTGATCTGTTCAATATTCAAATTTTTTATTCAGAATGCTTTGAATTTTTATATTAAATTCGCAGAGTTGGAATATCGTTCGAATTAAAAATAAAATTTAAAATTAAATTCGTTGGACATTTTGACGCCAAAGCTGTTTACGGTAAATTTAGGATATCGATCGACGTAGGATTCGAAATGGAAAATAGAGGGCAGAGATTAACGACAGCATGGCTCACTGCAATACTGACAGACCGTAGGATACATAGCATTCTCACCACTGAATTGACAATGTTCGACGTGTCTGTCCAGCGATCGAAGTGGCGTCCAACTAAACTCTCGTACTATTAATTTATCGCTGGAGTAAATGAAATGCACGTTGCATTCGATAGAACATAATTTACAAACCAAAATTAATGCATCGCGTGGAAGATAAGGTTTTCAATCTTTGTTGAATCGTGTTGTTACTCCGTTTTCACGCTAACAGATTTTATCTTCGACGTTTCATTTCGGAACAGATCTTCATTTGCATGCGCGTACACCTGCGTATCCCACGATCGGACGTGGCTGCGAATACGTTAGTTTCTTCATTGCAGAAATTTGCAGGAGTAATTCGATCGATTCTATCCTGTCATACGAACGATTGTGTTCAATGGTTGTTTCGTTGTTTACCATGAATGCTGAATTATTTGTGCGTTATTAATTTCATGCGCTAAAGTTTATTGACGTTGAATAAATTGTTAGTGAAAACGAATTTTCGTAGTTTGCCGATTCTAAAAGAATGTTGACCGCAAAAGATATTATGGTAGTAGATCATCTTATGTTTCTAAAAAAATCAAACGTCACTCAGGTATCTTTTTTTAAGAAATATTTTCTCTATAAACGATAAACCATGTACGGTCGAATTTTTTATAGATTTCATACGAATTTTATTTGTCCAATTTGATTTCCACCGATTATTTACACGATCGCGTAATAATTCATCGGGAAATTTTATCTGGCAACTTCATACGTCGTCCATATTTATTTCGCTGTTTGGAAGCGTTTGGAGATCGTCCAATTTCAACAGCGCCGCAACATTGCAGATTTGTGTAACGCGTTACAGGCCGCGTCTGTATTTTGTTAGTCTAGCTCGAAATTCTGATAAATGGTTATTCGATGAAACGTAAATCCTCCCCTCTGCTTCTCATCTCCATTTTTTCTTCCCTTTTTCATTGCAATATGCTTTCCTCTTTCAAAGCAACATGCTGTCGGTATGCAACAGAAATTAAAAGTTAGTATATGCACGTGAAAGATATATTATTTATTCAATAGTTTTTTACATTTTTGAATATGCGAATAAATATTAAAGACATAAAAATTACAAATCCTCTATCAAACGCATAACATAAAATGTATGATTCTTTACAAATATCATAGGTGTTTGGAAAAAATATTATTATTATTGTTATATAAAATTGTATCTGTACGTATGAAGGATTTTGACTAATTAAATTTTACCTGTAGTAAATATCCTTTAATTTTAGAATTTAGGCGATTCTTATACTGTTGTCTATACCTCATTTTATTGTACTTTCTAATATTTTTACGCATTCAATTTACTTTGTTATAACTGTTATACTTATTATACTCTATACATTATTCATTATTTACGGAATAGAATTCGGTTTGCATAATTGTATTTGCTGTCATAATGCTAAAATGCACGCGATATTCCATATTAATGCACGATCAAATTCGGGCCATACTTTGATCAGTGTTACACGATTTTCCCGTGAATTTTAACATTTACTTGTTTATTTAAAACACCAAACATATTATCCCGAACTATCTCATCTCCCCATCTCGTTGATCTATCACGAAATTAATCCAAATTTATGTCCGACTAGCTGTATACGTGTTTTCGATGCTCAACTGTCATGGCAGAATGGAATTGTTATGTCCATAATTCAGGCTGAAATTTATGAAAGCTAGCGTCATCCGGTAATCCCGCGATATCCGAGTTATGTCGTTATATCATTATAGTTCGCGAAACGCGAGTGTTATTCATTGACTTCGCAATCCCGTGAAGAACTTGTTAAATCTGTCTCGGTGCAACCATCTACGTCAAACTGTTCGGACAAAGAGCGCATAGTGTGACTCAAACTCAAACGTTTCTTTGTCTAGAACGGATTTAACAGTTTACCGATGTCCAATTGTATAATTGTCGTATAAATTTGCTCGCAATCACTTTTAGAAAACACACACACACACAGAGAGAGAGAGAGAGAGAGAAGGAGAGGAAGAGATTTTTGCTGTTCTTCGAGATTGCGTCGGCGTCAGTCCGGACTGATTGCATATACCTTGCCTTCCGGTTATTCCGCGCGACTGCGTTTTCCCATTGTCGCGATTTGTCTGACTTAACTGGTAATTTGCACCTTGACAAATGGTTCCGAGCTTGCACTGAAGTAGGTATAGTTCATAGTTTACCGAATTATCGGAAAAGTAAATCGTAGCTGGTGAAATTTCTATAAAGAAGGTATTCACGGTTTTGCAACATGAAGATTAAATTAATATTAAAATCAGGTTTTACCATGGCTAGATTAATATTAAAGATGTATACGCTGACAGACATTAAATATTTAAAAATAGTCACGTTATTACTATCTACATGTCTAATGAATAATTCATTATCCAATTTTATTTTTAGATTAGAAAATACATCACTGCTATTTTAAATACTTTAGATGTATATTAGGAATATAATTTACGGCTATATTGCGACTATGATACCACTTATAAAACTACGATCCACTCATAAACAGTTTACGCGACTCTTGGGGTATCATAACCCATGTCATAACTTGCGAAATTTGCGTGTCCGATATTTACTTGCAAATTCGCTACACGAATACGACCTCGGTGTCCCTTGACTTGTAAACACGGGTCGCATTTATTCCTTAAAAGCGAATATAGCAGGAGAAAGCGATAGCGCAGTCTGCCAGAGGCATATGCATGAGATAGACGGCTCGGTGTGCAGATTGCACCGACATGAATGACGTTTGCAAGCAGTTATCCAAATTTACATTTCATCGATACGACACCGGTAAATGGTTGTATCTGAAGTACTTCCTCCGGAATACGGTTAACCACCAGCTGTATCAACGTTGCCAGACCTGGTAATTAATTGAGATCACCGAGCTAGCACCTACAGTAACAATCGTCCGCCGATATGATTTTATTCGGATTTCAAGTGCAGTGATAGGTTCCTGCATACGAAATGTTACTTTACCGAAGTATGAAATTAACAGGTTGGCTATCGTATAATTAACTCTGTTCAGTATTCAGTTGTCATAAATCATGTTAGAGAAATGGTAATTCGCTGTAATTTAAATTTGAAAATTTGAATTTTTATTTAAATATTTAGATTTGAACTTGACCGTATGAATATAAATATGTGTTTGAAAATTTCTAAAGAATATTCGAATTACGCTGGTAACTAAATACGTTAATATCTCAATATACCACAAGATTCACAATTTAATTATCATTTGCTATGTATTGTCATATGCATATTAACTAAATTTCTCTTGCAAATACATCCAGGTTGGTAAACATCAAAACACATGCATACATAAGTAATGTAATTTAAAACGAACTTTAAAAACTTCAATTCCAAAACGTATCTCAACCATGCTGTTCAACAGCGATGAACGAAAAAGAAGAAAATCTAATACAAGAAAATTTCGAATCGTGTTCGTTATATCGTAACGTGGTATAAAGCGTAATGGCAATGCATGTTAAAACTCTGCTGTGAATAGGTTCTATAACGAGTCGCGTACGGTTACAGGGATTCGCGCCTTTGAACCTTCAACCATGCGATAATGGACACAGCAAATTCGATTGGAATTCTACCGGATTACTAGCACGTTGCTTAATGAAAAGATTCAATATTTCTGTTGTTTTCGTTGATTTTACCGGCTTTACAGAGCAGCAACATTTTCTTGTCTCTGACTGGTACCTTTCAAGTCCGTAACCCGATGTTTCATTCATTTTAATTGCCTCTTTGTAGATCTTACCGCGTTGCAACGAGGTTACCACGGTAAATAACGAAGAAACATAGTCGGCATTTAATTGTGCATTTCTCAATCTAGTTGGTATCTTTCGAGGAACGTCAACCTCTGCCTCCGAGGTGAATAACAGTTGACTGTAAATTGGTACAAAGACCCCAGCCGAGAAAACCTCCGATGGAAATTATTGAAACGTTATTTCTCTTCGTCTTGATATTCAAGTACAAGCTAGTCGCGCAAGGACGGAAACGGTTTATTGTTGGTTGGTCTTTGTACCGGGAAGTTCAATTTGGTTTCTATTGATCTCGTTTAAAGGTTTCGCCGCTGGTTATTGTCAGTTTGTTTGTAGGACTCAAAGAATAAATATTCGCATATAGCCGTTTGCTTCTATTTCCAAATTCAACGTTGGAAAAGGGACTGAAGTGGATAAACAGAGGAACTTTGAAAGTTTCTATGTACACCAGATCAACATTGAAATTTACTTGCTTAATCATACCAATATTAAACCTCCTATTAAATTTCATCGCTTCGAAATTAATAGTACAGATATGAACACTAATTTACTTTGGTTTGATACAGTACGAAACTCTTTTGATACTTGAACACTTTTCTACGCTTCTCCAAATATTTTCCTAACCTTTTAAATCTTCTTTTCTGTATTTTCTTACAGAAATCTAAAGAGGAAGAACATTCTTTTCACACAAGTCATAAATATCGGAAATCTTCAATTATTCCCATACTATGCTACATATTCTCTACAAAAAATCATTTACAAAAAGCTAGATTTACAAATCAAGTGCTCCTTCAATTATTCCGACAACAAGAATACACGAAACGTTCGTTGAAGTAACACGTTGCATACTCTATCGTGCCTGGCTTAGATTTCAATGACTGGAGCCTTCTATGTACGTGTATTTATGTACATGCATATGTATTTCTCAGGACATTTCCTATACATATACGTACATATAAGACACTCATATGTAGAGAACTGGCATTGTACAGCTGGAGACATCAACGAGGAAACTCCCTTAACAGTATTAACATTTCAGGAACGTGCTCGAACCGGATTCTGAGGACACCAGAAACCGATCCCCAACAGATTATATCAGCCACAGGCAATTCTGTCAAGATGATACGGCGAATTCACACCGTAGATTCGTATTACTGAGCTATTATCCTCCGTTAATACACATTTCTCGATGATTCGCTTATTATCAATCGCGAACAACGAGTAAAATATTGAATTTTACTAAATTGCCTTAGAATAAATATATCGCAGCTTTGATCATTATTTCTAGTTATTACTATTTTATGTTATAAGATGTACTACTTAAAGCGGATCACTTGACAGTTCTCTATAGTTGCGACGATATAAAAATTATTTTGGGCGCAACTGAAATGATATCAAAGACATGATCGAATTTGCTACAGGTAACATTTTAATTTGAGAATTGTTTCTTGTGAATTATTATTTTACTGAATAACTTTTAATATTTTCTGCCATTCTATTTTCGATGTTTCAAACAACTGATTTTCATTCGTATCCTGTGGTACCTCTTTGTTTTCAATAATTCTATATTCTCTTTTAATAACATTGAAATTACATAATATATTGATCACGATGGTATATTGTTTTATTTCTACATGCCCTGTTCGTTTCGTATCTCATTTTCAGTTAATAAAAATATTGAGATGTATAATTCATTCTGGAGTACCCTGATGTTAACACGTAGATGGATAAAACGAGAAACATGTCTGTTTTATAACCTTTTTCATGTTCAAAATAATTAAAGATTTCGCGAAGATGAGCAAAACGAACGTAACCTCGTAGATATTAAAAGATACACATACTCTACGGTTAATGTACTGTAGGACGTCAATTACCTAAGCGACCATGTACAAATTATATGGAAACTGATATTCTGGTTATCGATTATTCGATTATGTAAATTGAAATGCCAAAGCGTGTCAAATGATGCAAAAGGGAGCATTATTCAATTGCATACGTTAATGAAAGAACTTGGGATATGTTTGGAAATGGAATATAAAAGTAGGAGCTGTTCTCACTTTCCGATTTAACTTGCATTGAAATTAAACCATCCTTGTTTTTATCCAAGTTACAATATTTAAAAACGTGTTTTCTGGTTAACAAATTAATCACTCGACTTACATTATCCAATTAATCAACTTCCCATTACATTTGCATCTTTATTCGTCGCGCGAACGCAACATCTCATTTACGATTCTTTCCAATCAATTTAAGTTATCGGTTTCTGTTTTTCAACATTATGGTTATAGAAGAGAATTTCAAAAATTTGTTTAATATCTTTTTCGATACTATTTCTTCCACTTAGATTCAAAAAATTTACGGAATTTCCACAAAAATAAATGTTCGACCGTTCGCAGAGAGACGCGATCGCGAACAACAGGAGTCGTAAATTCTCTTTACGATTAGATAATCGATGCCACGAAATGATCGATCCCCTATTTCGATTAGGATAATAGAGATGGTTGAACTGATTATAACACTGAAGTGACAGGTTATAATATACACTTTATTCCAACAACTTTGTAGACATAGACAGTTACGCTCGGTGTGTATAGATATAAGCTAAACAGATGACTGAACTAAGGCTGATAAACCAGTCAAGACATTGACTGGCCAACGCATGAAAAACCGAAGATAGATGTTGACTGATCTAAAGATGGAAAACCAATGAAGTTCGGTGACGATGCTGTGGCGGAGGAAAGCTATTGATGGGTGTGTCTGGCGCACGGGACCATTGGATTTGTTGATGGCAATTTTGGCTAGGAAAGTGAAGGCAATAATTATTGCTTCTGTTCGGATAAGAAAAAGTTGGTGGACAAGGAAGGGTTCTAGCCGCCCCCGAGAAAAAGTTGGTAGCGGGAGACATCGTACCTTTCCGGAGTAGACAATAAATTTAAAGAACACTTGAAGTAAGAAGATACTTGTTTGATCTGAAGGACCTTAATTATGAAAATGTCAAGATTTATGGTGGGTCCTTAAGATTATTATCGCAATGAGGGTGTGTGGATATCTAGCAACCATCTTATCTGCGGCGTGGAGCTTAGTTTGTATAGAGAGTCACCGGACATAACAATAAAAGTTCCTACAGTTTAATACATTCCATCTTGTCAGACTGGTTAAATATTAGATTATGATATAACAATACGTGTATATAAAACTGATGAAAACAATGGGAGGCAAATTGTTCGTTTGTGAAACTTGCATCAATGAAGCGACAAATTAGATTCTATTGTTAAGTTCAGAACCGTACAACAACGTTTTCCTCTGTTATGATCAAAGGACGCGAGAAACGGTAGAACAAGGCTCTTATAACTTATTCCGTGTACACAGTTTAAATTTCTATTTACTTTTACATCGAAAGTTTCTCGCCACGACGCAAGCAGCTCGCGCAAGTTTAACAACTCGTCGCGTCGGTGGAAAGAGTAAATGGCTTTTTCTTCGCTTGACGCGGCGGCCGAGCACCGGCTATTACTTACGAAACTTTCTTATCCTTATGCCTGTATCTCGTCGTTCTGATGGCTCCCTTAACGAGACGGAATGCAACGACTTCGAAGCCCCGTAATAGTGCTGCGTTTTTCACGACTACCGTTTTCGACACGTGATGCATCGACGTTGCGAAGAAAACGGCGCGACGTAGCAGTTCGACGTTTCTTGCACGCCCAACTCGAACGAGAACGATATTTCTTGCATCGTGTGTTATGGACGAGCATTGTTTTGCGTGGACTAACTGATGGTTTCACTTTTTGTACGTATATATTTTACACAGTTAATTCTATGCCTTCTGTATATACGGGGCTCACGAAAGTATTTGAACGCTTAACACAGAAAAGATTTTGTATATCGTATGTATTACATAAAATATTTTGAAATTTCATTAGCAGCGTATACAGACACGACAAAAATTTTTATTAAATTTCAACATTTTCTATACATAACACATAATATATTTATAAGAAGGTTCTACAAGTTTTCGAATAATTGCACGAACTGTCGTATATTTTTTATAACAAGTAAAAGAATAATAAAACAGTTCGAAACGATTGGTGTCTGATCTTGATTAATTTGCAACCGTTTGTAACGAATAGAATCATACCAATTTTCGTGCAGCAAATCATATCACTATTTCGCGAGTTCCATTTTTCTCCATCACGGAAGAAAACTGGTAACGATTTGAAACTGGTAACGTGTCTGAATCGAGACAGCAATGCAAGCGACGTCGACGAGGTTGATAAATTCCCGTGGCTTCACGGTGGGTGAAAAAAAAAAATTTGCGTTCTGCGCATTCGTTTCCTCCCTCGAACGAAATTTGCGACGTAATGGATTTCAATTCTTTTTTCCCGTCAAGCGCGTTCAGAGTTTTGAACTTCCCCTTTTTTCCAACCGCGAGTTTGAGAAAAAGGTATATCATGATATAGCACGCAGTTTATCGGTCTGTAACTTTCCTGAACGTGATTAGGATCTTTACGTAAATTTTACATTTTTTGGTAGATTTAACGGGATTGAATAGAAAAATTTTATTCTACGTCTTCGATTTATTTTTGTGTCTTTTATCCATTTTCAATATTTAAACCACGAGAAAATTAGGATTCTTAGGGGACAAAGAAATGGTCTACATATTAGCGGGCGAGCAAGAAATTAATTACGAGCAAGTTTGACGTATTGATCGCAGTGATCGTGTGTTCCTTCGTAGAATCAAATTTGTGGCGTGGTATAACACCCCAGCCCCTTGGATAATTAGTTTGATCGAGGCGAACGTTACGCCCAATGCTTACCTGGAGATTGGGCGGGCAATGATCGAGCAGTTCCAGCATGTGCCTGATATTCTGTGCGTCCTGAATTACGAAGTTGAGTTCCATGTCGAATTCGCCTCCCACCAGCTGTAATCAGAACAAACAAATCGTTATTAGAAGCGTGTTTCAATATGTTCTATCATATTTCAGACCTTCATCGAGTAGAGTATAGATTTCGCACAGAAAAATCATGTTTCTTTCTAAAATAATATCTATCGAACCTCTTAATATCGTAACTCTAATTTTAGCTTTTTTAATTCAAATATATTTTTGCTCAGATTGAAACCAATATTTAATGAAAATCAATCGCAACAAATTTGACGATCCCATTACCCTGAAGTCTATTCCTCTATCCATCCATAATTTCAAGGGATGTTTCCATTTAAATCGATTTCGTTTGAATTTATGCTACTTTGCCTCCTCCCATCCATTTAAACTCGCAGCAAAAGAGGTAATGCCTGTCGAATCGAACTGCGTTTGGCCATATAACATCCGTATACACATTTCCGACGGGAAGGTCCAACACATTTAGTAAACGAGCGTGCACTGGCAATGAATTTCCAGTCGTGAAACATTCACGTCGTTCGTGTGCAAAAAATTTATGAGTTTTCTCATTGGTCGGGAGGAACGATGACTTATCGATACCAAAAGACATAAAATACGATGGACTTCGGAGAAAATATTTTCGACAGAAACAACATGCAGCGTGGATTTAAATATGAGCTTCAAAAGAAAGAAAACAACTTCGAACAAGCTGTTGAAAGCATAAGATTAAAATAAAAATATGAAATAATAAATTATAAGCTGGTATGGTAGACAACTTATTATATGTAGTATGAGCAAAGATTTCGGGCTTTCGCGTGAATTATGTACGTATCGTTGCCTATAGATACAAGGGATACGGAAGCACTGTGGAAGCTCATTTAACGCCCTCGTATTAGACAGATCGAGAGATTAACCATGCCGATTCTGAGATGCCAATAGGACAGACGAGAGATCAGTCGGCTTAATTGATAGCCCTTGTCCACCCTATTTTTATTCTACCATCCTATAGAATCTGAGACAAACTATTATCGAATTTTTACTTCTTCATTCCCATAATAAGGTAGTATCAAGATTAATATTATTAATTAAACTGAATATTACATGAACTGAACATTTTTGCAATGTTACAACAAGATTTTAATGATTTAATAATTGTTCGTGGACACTGAATATTGTCATAACGATTGAATTATCTACATTAAACTTACAAAGACACTTATTTTTCATTGATGCTACTACTACTGTTTAAATTCTATAGCAAATTAAATCGTAGACCACAAAAATGCATTCGATGCTACCTAACCTTCTCTTATATATCGCACAGAGGAGCGATAATGAATCGTTGGAAATTCGAGGCTATGAGTTTATGAAGCTACCTATATGTGTGCACTTGTGTTCCTGGTGTCTTCTTACAGAGAGATGGCTTATGTACAGCCGAACCGGAAGCTCTGTCTCCATGGGGAGAGCGTAATTTCCGGTGGAGTATCTCTTCCTTCGCTATTCCCTGTCGTGCCTTCTACCAAACACTAGCCCTGATGAATCGGTCATGAATTGCTTATATCTACGTGGACGAGACGCGGTCACGAGCACTTTTTACGATCCGAAGTTTCTAAAAATTCACGAATAACACGCTGATCTGTATGAAATTGGAAAAAAGTAGCTTAAAATTTGAAAACCAGCAGAGAGCGTTTAAAATATTTTATAACCATTATTAAAGAAATAGAATCTACTCAGAGATCTGTTTTACTTACTAAATATTGTAAGGGGAATTTTTTTGGAAATTTTATATATTTTTACATATAATGGATATCCTACACAGTTTTGCGCTATAAACGTACATAATCTAGTAATGACGGAAAATGTTACAACGAATTAATAGCGAATGGCCAAATTTTTGGTACTTTTATGATCGTACCTTCAAACTTTGATAAAAACAAACTGCATTGCTTCTTCGATAAATAACTTCTAATGATATTATCATAACTGCCCTGTATCTCTGATTCACCTTCTGTTTTCGACTGTTGAAAAATGCAATATCGTTATCGTCGATTTCCATTTGTCAACCCATTTTCCATTACCACGTTCAATCCTATTCGAGCGAATTCCTTGAGCTACATAAACATTCGGGCGAAAAACATTTCTTTTTATGAAATTCTCAAGATCGCGCACGAGAGACGAGCGCAATAAGGGTTAGGCATTGACCCTCGTTCTGCGGGCGATTCGTTTGAAACGCGAAGGGGTTATTGCCACACGGTTTTCCCTCTGCTGTCTTGACTGTCACGTAGTCGTCGTTCACGAGCGACCTCCGAGAAAAATAAATTTCGCGGCAAGAAGCCAGAGGTTGTTGTCACGAGTGCCACGCTACGACGATTTCACGTTCGACGCCGTGGCTATCTTTCCAGACAATCCGCGTCTTTCGTTGAAATTCTGAGTGTTGGTATCAAAGGGGATGCTAGTAGGTCGTTGAAAAATAGGAGGGTTACCAGAAATATCGATCTCTACCGTTTGCCAAAATGCTGCTGATATGTGCGAGATGAAACGAGATTTTGCCAAGTATTTGACGAGGCGAAGTACAATTTCAGGGCATAGTTTGAGCCCTCTTTTGTGGTGGATGGAATTATAAAGGCTGTTTCTGTTTGAACAGTAGTAACTTTGAAAGAAGTAACACAACGAGAAATTCATCATTTAGTCAATAGTACCCTTCAATAGAAGATTTTTCGAATCGAATGTACTAATAAACAAAATTAGGATCACTATTTACTAAAAAGGCGTTTAAACATGTCTATCCATTTTTCCATCTCAAGTTTGAACAACAAAAACAATTTTCGATCAGCTGTGACAAATATGTCGGTACAAGTAATCGGAGTTAGTATCTAAAAGAGATTGATAGGAGTTTTAAAGCAATAAACTTTGTTACGCCAATAAAGGGTAGACATAGTCTCCGTGAAAAAGAAACTCCCGACAAATTATCTTCAACCCTTCTCAAGCCGATAACAATTTCAAATAAAGAAAAAATATCGTTTCTATCCTTAACACCGTGTCGCTTCAAACGAGATATTTCTCTCTTTAAAATAAAGTTCCAACTGCTACGTACCGGGTCCAACACTCGATGGTAACGCATCCCATCAAATTGATTGCGTCAGAACAAACAGAGTCTCGATCGATTGAATTGTTTTTCTACGCAAATACTCGCCAGCGAAATTTCCATAAACAACGCGTCTACACACCACACCAAAGGATCGCTTGCTGTAATAAACTACTCTTTCTCTCTCTTTCTCTCTTTCTCTGTTGAACCATGCAACAAAATCGAAAGAAGAGAAAAGAAATATATAGACTCGCGTGACTTATGATTTTCGGCTATTGTCCGATTCCGCGCGATAGTACGCGGACTGGAAGCGTATTTGACCGCATCCGCACACTAACTCGTGGGAAAATGGGCGTTCAACGGAAGGTAGAATGGGATTCGGTGAATTAGGGCCGGTCAGCATTGCCGACCGCTAATTGGACACCACTGGCTTTTACACCTTCTATGTTTCTGTCAGTGGAAAACGGTCAACGAGCCTCCCGGTACGTGCCAAATTTGCTTATTCGGCAACGAAAACAGTAGGCTTGCTCATTTCGCGAACCACGAGATATAATTCTAATAAGAACAACGGGATGACTGTGCCGATTGTGTTTCACTGGAGAATCGATATACGGCACAAATTATCAACTAGTGATACAGTAAATGGTCCTCTTGGATTTGGATATGAGGATGAACGCTCAGATAAGCGAATGGTTAAATCGCGGGATGAACGTTGAAGATTCCGAAATGTTACACGTGGATTTTAGTAATTTATTTTGTAGTATAGTTAAGAATCTATTATATATATAATAATTTAGTATATATATACAAGTAAATATTATAAATAATTGGACTATGGATTACTACTGGAGTTTGTAATTACAATATTATTAATATTGTAACTAACGTGTGCAAATACGCGATCTGTGATACGTAAATATATATTCTTAAAAGTTATTATTTTTTTTTAGTTAAAAACAACTTCTAGATCAATACTTTTCACCCTAAGCTAAGGAAAGTAGCCAACCTATTTCTCAGCAAAGGTATCTAAACTTCAAATGTTAAATCTCTCAGCTGCTATGTACATACTATAACTCTCTTCCTTAACCAGCTGCAAACTGCGAGTGCCTACCATGTAATTGTTAGGTGAAACTATTCCAACTTTAGTTAATAACGCGTCGTTATTGAAAGCCGATAGCTAATTTCGAATGTTCTCCGCTACGTTACCGAGGCATAATTTATTACAAACTGAGCTAGCGGCCGCGTTTCGCCAGAGCGGGTAAATTTTCTGTCGGAGAATCGATGGCTGTTCGCGGACTTGTCTGGTTACAGGATAATATATTCGACGATATTCGGTTGGGTTCCCAAAGGACTCGTCCAGTTCACGCTGTTCACACGTGAAAGATCTTGATCGAGTTAACGCGCAGGCCCTCGCAGAGGCTTGTTTGCACGGTTTGAAAGGTTTTCAATTGCCTCTTAAGAATGTATTATGTCGAGGGGGACTTCTCTCTCTCTCTCTTCTTCTTCTTCTTCTTTTTCTTCTTTTGCAGTGTTGTAATCGTGATACAAAAACAACAGCTTTCGTTTACTCTCACGAAATCGCGTCGAGTCTGTCAACGCTTTTGAGTACGTTGTTAAAAAAAACTATCGAAAGAACCTTACAATCGAATTTCGTTGTTTCTTTTCTCCTCGAAGTGGTTAAAACTTGGATCAGTTTCTGAGAATTGCTGATACTCTTTGGAATATGCATATTGGATTGTTTAAATGGGAAATCTTTCTAATCTCTTGGCTTCTGTCTGGTACAGATGATTTTGAAAAACAATTTCTATTTCATTTATATGGATATTTCTTTAAGTAGTTCATCCTTGTTTCGAAGAATCCTTTTTATACAATGACGATTTAATGACATTGTAAACTATCACGCTTGGCGATCAGATAGCCGAATGATATTTTGAGCGGATAGAGTGTTAACGTTGACGCAAAGATCTGAAAGCGTATTTGAGGATGTCAATTCTATAGAGAATTAATGTCGGGAAGCATAGTTCGGACGGTAGTTTGAATTTGTGGTGCGTGACGTTCTGGTTATTGTGGTAAGCAATTCTGGATTTTATAGGAATAAGCGTGTGTGATTGAGCTCGTTGAATTTATCGAAGGGTGTTCACTATCGCTTGTTATAATATTTGTTATGCATATAATTGTAATTGGTCCAAGTTAAGATAATAATCGACGGTCAACTAGAAAATCAAAAGCGTGGATAAGTGTAAAAATTATTTACAAAACGAACAGATTTGGCGTTTTTTAAAAATTAAACAAATATATTAAAACGGTTATTAATAAAAATAAATTATAAACACATTAAAAATGTTAAATAATTAGTAATGAAATAGAAAGGTAAGGACACCTACATTTGTTTTTAAATTTCTTTTAACTCGTACGTGATTGATATTATAAATTCTATTTTTTATTTCCTACTTTCCCTATTTTCAATTCTTCCTTTAAATCCTTTCTGATAACGTACTATAAAAGAAGACCACCAGTTACACGTCGAGTAAAATGGTTTACCCGTATAATTCCTCGATCCGGTTCGATTCGATCGACCTTCAGCAGCAATTTTTTCTATAGCTGGAAACCCCTCGTCCCGCCAAAGTAAATTCTCCGCGGGACTATACGCCAGAGGTTATTTCGACGGAACATTTGCAAACAGAATTTCAGCGGGGGCAGCCTGTTGTCATCGTTTCTCTTTCTTTTCGTTCCTTTTCCCTCTCTGTATTCGCATTTTTCGTTCTCCTTTCGCCTATCCAGTAAGCCACATCAATTGGCTCGCTATTTGTTTCAGCGACTCCTTTTTACTCGTAAAATAAAACCACATTTTTTCGTTTCGCTCTGTTTATATTGATAGTAAACAGTTTCAATGAATTATATATGTTACATTATATATGAAGAGCTTAGGGAAATATTAAATTGGTAAGCATAAACATTGTAATGCTAAGGAAACATTAAGAATTTTTCAAATGTAAAGAGAAAGCGACAAACACGTAGAAATAATAGGAATCCTCTAAAAGATTAAACGATAAGGAGAAATAATAGATTCGTAGTGAGTACATAAAGTACTTGATGAATAATTCAGATTGGCGCAAGGATGGCTTAGCATTGGCATCTATTTACTTGCATTAATCCCTAATCGTTCCTCGAATTGGCAGACAGCCACTAGCCAGCCGGTTGATGGGTGACCAATTTGATGAAACCCGTGAGATGTCAGGCCGGGATCAATCTTCATTCTCGAGAGCAATTAGTGTTCGTCGCGAAATCGGTGCTAACCCCGACCATGCACCTCTGACTCCATTTCATTGGACGTGTCTTGATAGCTTATATTTAATTAAGAGACACTGGAGCACACGTTGAACAGTCGATAACAAGTTATTGGAAAATTTAAAAGCTTGAATGTATACCCACTTCTAAAATTTGTGATAATGGAAGATAAAATGCGAGAGGAAAAGAGAAAAATGGAATCACTGCTAATTCAGACTAATGAGATGATGAAATGTTATTAAGTTTCAAATGCACATACCTATGTACGTATAAATATTCCAAATAAACAATCGGTAATTTTAAAAAATTACATAATGTAGCAAATGATAAAATCAACAGTAAAGGTATTTTCCTTTACGATATAAATTTTATAATTCCATAGTAAGTAATACTTTCTTTTATCTCTACTTTAAGTGCATCACGGTATGTTTCTAGAATGACAAATCCCTTTGCTCGATATTTTTTATATAAAAGCACGTCATTACAAAAGCACACGCACAACATAAATCATCCATCACACACGGTGCATTATGCATAACCAGGTGAATAACCCCGGCTTTTAACCCTTGTAGAAGCAAGATGAAGAAGAGGAACGCGAAGCGAGCTCATTGGCTATGGTACGCAACCCTTGGCCTCTCATTGCTCGTCTTTTTCTCTTCATAAACCTCATGTCCTTTCTCTCTCTCTCTCCCTCTCCCCCCCTCTCTCTCTGACCGACATTCATATTTAAGCTGCGTTCCTCCTAATTAGGCCGCCATCTTGACAAGCTCTAAATTCACAAGCATTGTTCTGGTCGGGCCAAGTCATGCTTTCGGTCCTTCTCTTTTGGGAATGGCCAACGAATATTCCAGACTTTCCGTCTTTTCCCTTATCGATTATAAAAATACGTATTGTTCCCTTTAGGCGTTACGTCTTTCTCAATTAATCGACACACCGCCAAGTATTTTTGGTTTGGCCTCATTGGAGCGAGATGTCGGATTATTGGAATTTCAATATTTTTCGAAAGTTTGCATTTGGCGAAGATAAGTTTCTTCATGCTTCTTAGATGCGAATTCCTTTGAGTAGAAATCATTTTCAATTATTCTTTATTCTAAATTAATTATACGGGCAGTGCTTTAAGAGTACTACGTCAAACTATTCGTGTTACCATAATCCTCCGAGACGTTCATGAACTTGTTGAGTGATTGTTAAGCAGAGTGGGTAATGAGATCTCGAAAGCATGGACACTTTAACCGTCTTTCCCGGTGTGTATCCACCAAGAGTTAACGACGTTGCGCAACGATGCTTCAGCGTGAATGCTTTTTAATGGTTTTCGTCGTTAAGCGCGGCTACGTCGGAGAAGAAAATGAAAATCATCCTATCGACGTTCATGTTCGAGGTAAAGTGAATTCCCGCCTGAAATATTTCAGAGAAGTATAACGCGGAGTTCTTGCATCGATGATGAACAACTTCATCGAAAATACAAAAACGAGCATTAACCACTTTCGACGAGTAAGTCTCTTCGTTAGTAGACTTCTCTCGGCAGCTTGTTGTTCCTCAAAATTTTCTGTATCATATTAATTTTTTGAACTCGTGTGATACGAATAACTTTAATCGAATATTAAACCAAACTTATTAATTCTTAGATTCATTACAATGATTTTAAATGGTTCCATGAAAATTTCTGAAATATTCGTTAAGAAATACCTACAGATACAACTACGAAATGATTTGCATTCTCATAATATTTCAATAAGAATTCAAATTCCTCCAATAATGGGTTCTAAAAGAGGTAAAAAAGGTAAGAACCCTCAAAATAACCATATCCAACATTGACATTATCCGATGTACATAACCAACCTGAAACTTCAATTCCGCGTCCTTTGTAAAGAGGACGGCAACCTCAACCAAAAGAAACCCTCGACACCCACCATTTCCCCAACTTCGTCTCGAGTAGTGAGACGATCGTAGAAATTACCAGCTCGCAAACAGGATTCGTATGCGTCGCGACGAGTCGAGATATCGAGGAAAGGGATCCCTGAGAGCGGAATTGGACCGCGAGGGTCTGCCACGCAAGCGTTCCGCCGGTTTCCAACTGGAAGTAATACTCGCTCTCTGGCATCGAGATGCCGGCTGACGTTCTCGAGGCTGCATCAGGGAGTATGATAGGGTGGTCCCGACCGAGACTCGGTGTAAACTACGATTTGCATTCGGAACAATGTTCGAGCCCGGGTCAATCCAACTGGCCTGTGTTTCCACGTGTCGAGAAACGTCCCACCTCCAACCCGCCGTATTTACGAAACGGTCTAACTTATCCTCCTCACTCCGTTCTCTCTCTCTCCCTCTCTCTCTCTGTTATCGAACAATCCACGGACGTGGACCGAAAATTGCTCTGGGTTATCGTCCTGCGTCTTTCCGGAGGCCGAATATATTTCTCTGGTCGAGCAATTATTTCCTGATTATTGTTGTGAAACACGCGCTTTTATCTTGAGACTATGTATTTGTGAATGCTATATTAGTATGTGTCCATGTGGATAGATAACGCGGTTTAAGATGGGTATGTTTAATAAATTTTGTTATTTTTCGTAGTCAGTATAATGGTTCTGTGCTCTATTAACGCACTGTTAGATACAGAAAGCATTTGCACATACTCATATTTTCTAATGAAACGATATTTTTATTACGACACGTCTTTATTATTGCAGCTTGGTCTATATAGCACGAAGATTAGCTTAAAAATTTGATTCTTCAGTAATTGGCCATCGGTCAAAGTTTAGAAATTAAAATTAATTGACGATAAAAATATCATCCTGTCGTGTTTCTTACAACGTGTAATTAACCAAGTTACAACTTTTTCAACATTGGAATTCGAGTAAAAATTCTTCTACATCGACTCACCGCGTGTTAATTACATGTTTTAAGATTAACAAGCTTCGTTGGCATTCGTTTGCTGAAAAAGTAGAGAGAGAGAGAGAGAGAGAGAGAGAGAGAGCTGACACCGCAGTTACCCCGTTTCGTGGTGCGTGATGAGCTGTAAGCATCGGTAAACTCGAAACTGAGCTGTCGGCCTCTAATGGGCCGCAATTAGTAGGCTTCGTGACGATCGGCCCCTAACTCCTGACTGTTTCCTAATTACTGGGTATCATATTCGCGCAATCATCGTATGATGTTTATAAAAAGCACAGGATGTCATATTTTTACTCATTTAAAAAATTGATATACAACTCGTTGTTTATCTATTCGATAAAGAGCGAAAACGAAGGAAACCAGTGTTTCTTTAAAAAAATATTCCAGATGATGAAGGTGTAAAGTAAAAACCATTGCAATTGCGATTACCAAGCTTATTAACAGTCATACTATGCATAATAATATTAGACAACTTATTTTTCTCGTTCGCAGAGGAATCGCTAATACACGACAAAGAAAATATGAATGTAAAAGTGGAATCGAGTGGAATAATCAGGACTGCTCGATACCAATGAAATCTTTTATCGTTTCTAAAAATAATAACAGTACGCAATCGATATAGAGATGTTGGTGAGCAAGTGAATGCATTAACGCCATTCGATATTCCTGATATTAATTCAAGCACGGATTTCATGGCAGAGCCGGTGTTTGCCAATTCATCCCTCTTCGGAATAACAAATGTGCGAAAGATTGTTACTGTCACTGATACATGGGAGCATGTCGCGTATGAAAGTACAATTGACGAGAATCGATCGTCGCCTGTTCGTAGTCGTTGGACATTTTTAATCGTTGATTAAAATGTTGAATTCATCATTGGATTTCATAAAAAATTATTGTTTCGGGGATTCTGTAAGCACCAACGTTGCAATGGAGAATGTAAAATAAAATATCGAGAGAGTATTACACATTTTGTAAATTCTACAATTGAAATTTCTACATTTTAATAAACCTGAAAATCCCGGGGAAATATGTTGGAAGTTTTATTCGTTGTAACAGAATAGTCGGAGTAAGTCGATCATTGTAATTGAGAACAAATAACAGAATGTTTCTCTCAATTTACCAAAGACCTAGTACATAATTGAGTCGATGAATAATTGACGAAAAACAATTAACACGCGCCTTTCCGCGCTGAAACCGTGGCTCGTATTTCATTCCACGTGGACATTTCGCGCTGACAACCATTCGCAATTAGCGTGGCAACAGATGGCCCACGAGCTTTGGGAAACCGTTTTCGGGTTAATTTCGAATTAGAAAGTTCGATTCTCATCGAGGAGAAAAATGGAAAATTATTTGATTCCGACTGTTCTATGTACAATTTTTTATAACTCTATGACTATTGGTTTTTATACAAATATATAGAAAAAATTTCACATTTTAATTAACGCGCAGGTTCCTCTTTTTAGTTCAAGCAATTAAATTTGGTGAAAGATTATATGTATTAAAATAAAATACAACATTAAATACATAAAGAAATGAAATCACATATACGTGGCCAAATAAAACCTCTCATTCATTTGTTCATTTTCTCTCAAATTTCTAATGTTTCATATACATTTCGTTTCATTTGCATAAACGCATAAATCTTATTTGGAGGTTTTACATTCCTGAAAACTTAATTTTTCTTTATTATCATCCAGTACCGTCTCCTTGGACCAAAAAACGATTCAATCGACGAGCATACCACTGACCCATACAAACGAGAGCCAGATATTACGTCCGACAACAACAAACGCGATGATCGAACCTCTCTATCCCTTTGTGCTGGTTACTTGGGTTTTTCACTCGCAAGAGGGTCTTGTTAGCGGCCGGATATAATAACACACGGGTCGCGCGAGCCACTGACTTCTAATCGGGACGAGTGGCCTGGTCGTGGCGAGCGTGCTTTGAGTGGTTCATCTCCACGCAATGAAATCTAGTGGTTCAATCTGGAGGTACTGGCCAGCCACAGGGTTGTTTGTGTTCAATCGTGTTAGCTCGGACCGGTACACGAGCACCATTCATCGCAGAGAGAAGCGCTCTCGTGCAACGCAGAATGCTTTCTGGTCGAATGGGAATTCACCTGGTCTCGTCCTATTAACTGTCCAGTTAGATGCGGTTCCTTCTAGTCAAAAGTATTTTTACTGACCAGCAAGACACTGTGAAATATTATTCACGCATATTTGTTTGAGAATTTGTTAACACCGAAACAGTTTGTAATGAGTGAGAACAGTTGTGAACAGGAAGAGATCCTAAAAGCAAAGATGTATCGAGAAACGGGAAAATTTTCCGTTTAACGTTTCCTTTACGATAAAATCGAGTTTAAAAATACGTCGAATGTACATGTACATTGTTAACTGCTAAAACAAAGTGTGGCATGTGGCATGGAGTTTCGACGGCTCCCATTTCAGACTTGACGTTTCAAACTTCCATTTCAAATGTTTTCCAAAAACGAGATCCCAAGCGAAAAAATTCTCTCCTACATTTTCGATTTACTTTCGAGTGTAAAGTAACACCTTGCTCGGTAGTGCCATTCTGTATAGTAACCTGTGAGTTTGTCTAGTGCATGTATACAACACGAATTTTCAACCTTGTTGCTGTCTATTCTAACGTAAAAGCTATATCCAATCTAATACCCGGATCCCAAAAACCTTACAAACATTTCCTAATTTTTCCACTATTTTAAACCAACTTTAAATACCAACGTAAGAAAAACAAACAAGAAACCCAAGCATTCACCGTCTACCATCCAAATCGCACGAAAGATAAAACCTCACTACCCTTCTTAATCACACTTTTTCCCTTTAATCATTTCTTCGGGGCGGCAACCAGGCGAATTTCACTTATTCCGAGCCTCGAAGAAAAAGCACGAACGAATAAAAACCGCGTTGCACATCACACGACGACCACGTGATTAATCGTCCTTCCTTGAATAACGACGTTTCTTCCTTCGCAAATGACCATGCGTTCACCTAACTCAAACGAAAGAGGAAATTGTGGAAGAAGGTCGCGGGTCCAGCCACAAAGAAGCCCATTAGAATTAAATGGGTCAATTAACCAGATTCGTATCCTGCGGTGAGTATCTCTGCGTGACATAAGGTGGCAACAGGGAGCATGCCACTTGACCCTGTCGAGATATACCGGTAGCAACACGAACGAAAAGAGATGTGAAGGGCGAACGAGAGGAGGAATGGCAGGAGCTTCGTGTTACCGAGACACCCGTCGTGCTTTACCACGGGGGAGGTCGAGTGTGTACGACGGAGAAAGACAGACAGAACTAGGAGGGAGACACCGAGGCGAAGCTTGGCTTAATTGGAGACGAGAGGAGGCTCGTAATTTCACGTCGCGACGCGAGGGCACCGGTGGCCAGGCGCCAGTAATTTGTAATCCGTATGCTTAGACATCGACTACGCCCCTGACAAACTGAGATCAAGGTATTAAAGGGGTGGGATCGCGCGTGGCGTGGCATAACCGAATACGACGAAGAATCGATGCGATACGATTCGGGTTATATGCCTTGAGATTACCGACAGTCGTTTTACGGGTAATATTTTCATCGACACGTTCATTTTCATTCAGAGAGAATGATAAAGCATTGACGATCATTTATAGATGAACGTATAGCGTAACAGAAGTAAAATGGTGTCGATGAAATGATTGCTTTGTACGTCGTCGATACATCTAGTCGCGGTGTTTGTGATGCGAATTCAAAATCGTCCATTTGCAGTTTGTTTACCTTGGGGAGAGAAATTCAGAATCGCATCGGGAGCGATTTTCTATGACGGAATTGAAATAAAATTGATAACGTGCAGAGTGAACGATGGTTAGTTCGTTCGATTTATTTCGGTCTTCCTAGTTTTTCGAGAGGGCAGAACTTCCGTTCAATAGCGTAGACGTGTTCTATAGAACGATGAATGTTTACTTGCTGATTTATGTAAAGGGAAGGTTTGAATGAGAAATTGGTTCCAGTTGATTTTGGTAAATCGGACGATGGGATTGTTAGTTATTAAGAAAACAGAAAATCGGAATAAAATTGTCGCCAATCTGATTTATGTGTTGACACAACTGAGTTTATAACAGAGATGTTGGAGGAAACTTTAATTACTATCTTTTATTGAAAATGATCGTTACAACTATCAAAGAATATTAAAAATGTCAAAAAATAGAAATTCTTCAAGGGACACGATCACAATTTAAGAACGTGAACGGAATTTAAAGAAACTTAAATTAAAGTCTTTGTATCAATTTAAAGGGGCGAACGATGCTGTCATTCGATTATGTATAAAACTTCGTGACGTGTAAAAGCAGATACGAATCTGTATTAAAGTGGCGGGATACGGTTCTTTCTTCCTTTTGTGTCCGCGCAATCTCGTTTTAAGACCATGTGCAGAGCTAAGCTACAGCCATTACGCGCTCTTTGGAATTTCTCAAAGCTTTCTGATTATATTCCTCTCTCTGCTTCTGTACACGCGAGAAGCAAATATAATTCAGGGAAAAAATTGCATTACGAATTATTGGTAAAAATGTATTTCTATGTGCTCCTATCGTTCCTTTAATAAATCCTCTGTATTTCTTGGAAAGAAATTTTACAGATATGAAATTCAGAGGAAATTCAAAACCCGTTATTATTAACCTTTTCTACTTTATAGTAAAACGCGGACCAGTAGCATTGAGACCTCATTTGTTTCATTGAATATTACCAGGACAAATGATTTACATAGAGATTCAGGAAGTCGTAATGAAAAGCTGGACAATGGCTTGTTTTACGTATGATTGCGTATATTTTTAATTACACGTTCGTACGCAATACTCGCTTACATTCAATCTTCTTGTTACGTCGGGCGACAACTCTACATAGATCAGACCACACACCGCGGGCAAGATGGCAACCGGATGTCCGCACATCCTTACTGCGTACCCTCAATAGTCTTAAGGACCTATCATAAATCTCAGGAATTTTTTAGCTAAGGTCCTTCAGACCGAACAAACATCTTCTTACTGAATCGTTTCTAAAGTTTATTGTTTACTACGGGAAGACGCAGGAAAGTTAATTTTTCTCACGTATGATACTTCACACTAGCAACTTTCTATCGAAGGCGGCTAAGACCCTTCCTAGTCCACCAACCTTCTTTTATCCAATCAGAAGCAATGTCTACTGCCCTCACTTTCCTAACCAAAATTGTCATCAACAAATCCGATGGTTCCTTGTGTTAGACACACCCATTGCTAGCTTTCCTCCGACACAGAATCGTCACTTTACTTTACTTATTCTTCATCGTTAGAATAGTCAACATGTCATTACCGGGTTTCTATCCTTAAATCAATCACTTACTTAACTTATACATACGCATCAGTGTAATTATCTTCTTTACAAAGTTGTTGGAATAAACATTAATTTATACCTGTTAATTTAGTGTAAACTCAATTGAACCACCCCTATTATCGTAACAGAAATCAGGGGATCGATCAGTTCGTGGCGTCGATTATCTCCGCGAATGGTCGAATAAACACTTCTATACAGGAAGATGCGAGGAAAAGCAATTTATCGAGGCACTCATACAAACTCTTGACGAAACGTTCTTTAAGTTTAATTTTACATAAAATTACATCTCGTGACAGAAACTTTTATTCATTTATAAATATTCTCCTAGTTTATTCTAATATGATAATTGAAAGCTCTCTACATTCAGAATTTCATTTCGCTAAAAAGCTACAAATCGTAAGAGAAGTTTCTACGAAGCATAAACGCGAGCTGTATGAGAAATAAATCGGCTTCGACAGTCGGAACTAACACATAGACAGCGCAAGGTAATACAGGAGTTTCTCGAAAAAATGATCGATATCAAGCGGGTTAATTTGCATGGTTACGAGGCGAGATTAATTCTCTGTCCGATAGTATATCTATGTTATAACGAATGAGTAATAGTTCACCATGTGTACCTCAGATATTCCATGATACATGTAGCATCATTGGCAAAAAAATTTCTAAAGTGTCTCGTTGATAATTACGACGATGATAAGGATAGAATATATGAAACGCAATCATGTCTGTAAACACAAGAAGAACAATTTGCTCATAGTCAGAGAAGATATCCTACATATAGTAGAAAAAAATTTATTTCAAAATTTCACCTTGCTTCTACATGAGAAATTACCAGCAGATTTTTCGCTTGTAACACGAAGTTTGCTGTATTTTACGTTGTAGATATAAAAATTTTTTATGGTTAGTGTTCAAATACTTTCGTCAGCCAGTATACGTTATCAACTTTATACGCAGATATTTTGAAATAGTATGCATAGCATGCACAAAGATTGATTTGGCAAACAGAAAATCTACATGGAAGCTTCTTATCACGAGGTACGTTTCCATCGCTCGCCAGTTTCTGGCCACTCGCAGTTTGCTTTTGAATTCAGGTCAGATCAGTACAAGCTTATTACCGATGAAAATCTCTCGATCGCAGCTCGGCCCGATCGATACCTTTACGCCGTTACAAAATAACGTGTATATGAGAGTAATGCGTGATAAATACACAAATGCGCGTATAAAGGTACACTGGAGTGATGTTCACTAGTTCGAACAGGTTTCTGGGATTTGTTTCCTATAGGCTCTATAGAGAGGCATTTGATGTACAAAGAGAATGAAAATGGAAGCTGAATGTAGAAAGTGTTTAACGTGACTTGATCTTGTTTACAGATGGATATGAGCGTGTTTCGTATGTAACTAATATTGGTTAAAATATTGCAATGCTTTTAATCATAACTGCGAAAAAATTCAATCAGAAATTGTAACATTTTTATACAGATCTTTCTGTTGTATATTTTATGCGAGTGACGTGAAATTTATGGAGTTTCTACCTCACACTTTAACGAATGACTTTTGGTTTAACTTTTTTCAAGGACGTTGACTTGTCCATCTATGGAAAGGGGTAACAAGGTAGTAAACAGCCACTCTAAGCACTTTTACGATCTTCTCTTCATAAATCTAAATGATGAAAGGCGCCACACTGTATGAAATATAATCTGGAAATGAAAACGTCTGAGCACGTAAAACAGATGTTCGATTTACTAAATCTTCGTCACGAATTTTCTAAAGGATTCCGTAAGAGACATCAAACAACGACAAATCTCAGACGAAACACAAATATTTTTATCCCTCAATTCGTCTTCCCTCCGATATCGAAATACACAGACTCTCTCATAATTCCATTCTTTGAAAATTTCGTAGATTTCCACAGAATTTATCATTTTATCGGTGATAGGATGTTTCAAAGCCTGAAGCATTCTCAAACAAAGCTTCTGCTTTTTCCGGTATACATTTCTTTCGCGTTATGATTCATTTAAAATCACCATTACCGATAGTATATACTATAAATAGAATGCGGATGGATACAATTAAATAAATGGTTTTTGATTTGCTTCACTCACTAAATATTATAATTTTGAATATATCTTCGTTGCATATATTTTCATATTCCGCGTACGATATGCGTTTCATGTATTCTTGCATCTTTAAATTTTCCATTAATGTATAAACATCCGCAATCCATTTATGAAATAAACGTATACCTACCCTAATCACCAACATCAAATTTCAATCTAATTCCAATAATTCTCCGTACGAAAATCCACCTGGGAAGCTCTCAAATATAAAAGTACTAAAAGTCTGCAAACATGATTTCCATATTATCGGCAACCAATAATCTGGACGAACGACACCGGAGGCGACAGGAAAGTGGCCAGGCGCGACGACTATTAAAGATATTCGTTCCGCGGTCGATATAACCCGGCTTCGGCGAATCAGCGGCGGAAACTCTGTTTCCATTTTTCCCGATTCTCTTTCCCCGTTGTGTATCTACAAAAAGGATAAAACACGGAACGAAAAGAGGCTATGGAGAAAAGAAAGAAGAATCGGCAAGATGGACGATATTCGTGTTAGAAGTACTTTACAAATACGTTTACTGTGTTTTAATCTTGATCTGTGTAGAAATGCAGTTCGGTATTGCATGTGCGATTACAATATGACGACCTCGGCGAGTACCCTCTAGCGAGTCAGCATCACCGGAAGTGATTCGTCTGCTGCTAGCGCGTGATAAAAAGGAAGACTGGGAGAAACATAGTGGAAAAACACATCTAAGAGGATGAAGATGCCAGAGGATGGAACTGACGAGACGAGAGGGGGGGGGAGAGAGAAAGAAAAAGACGTCAGCACGAATGCACGACGATAAGTTGCTAGAATAGGAACAGAGCTTGGCTGATGGCGAAGCGGAGAAACGCTTCAGGACGAACGTTTGCTACCGTAGATAGGATCAAACGAAACGCGAGGGTTGAAACGTTACATTCAGCTCAGAAATTGCTCCTTCCTTCCTTCCTTCCTATCGTCGCCATGCACTACCGCTCGTCCCACCTAGTCGCTCTGCTACCATTCATTTTTTCGCATTTTATCGCGCGTAGGAAAAAAGATGCCGATGTGATCCTCCAAGTTTTAATACCGACGGGATTTTATTTCTCTTCGTCTTTCAGGGCGTAAAGCGAAACTCTTCTTATTAATTCTCTCGCTGGCTGCAGAGAATGGCAGAGGTAAGGTTGTTTTCGTGAATTTAGCGACTTGTTTCTTGAAGAGAAAGGGGAAACTTTTGGTAAATATTTGTTATACCGAGTGGAAGATCGATGGTTTAGAATTGTATAAAGTAATAATTCGTAGCTGGCGGAGGGGGAAGTAGAGTGGAGTAAACTGACAATGAGTAGGTAAACGCACTTTTAGGCACATTGCCTGGTGAGAATCTAATCGATGCGATGTTAATTACTGTTAATTAAGACGTTAATTATGTACTGCTTGTCAATGTAAAATTCAAAAGCCAGGTTGAATATTTCGGATCACTTTTTATGTATACTAAATTAATTTTCTTCTACTAGTGATTTATAGTTCATTAGTGCTGAAGGGAAACTAGGGTGCTATGTATTGAAGGGAAACTATATTGAAGAATTGAATTGCAATAGTATATAAAACGACGTTCCTTTCTTTCTATATAAAATTTCTGCTTCACATTTTGAGAAGAAAGAGTTTTCCACAAAAGAATTCAATTTTCAAAGTATGGGGGAAAATGCGTGTTTCCTCGTAGAAACACGCATTTGGACATGATTTCGACGAAAAGTACGGTGAACTCGGTCGTGTACATGTTGAAAGACAAAATCCCAGCGTTCCAATAAACTACATACCACGCTGCATGTGTGTCGTACACGCTCTCCGTTTTGTTCCATTCGACATGGAAAAAGAGAAAGGAAAAGAGTCGACTACGACGATGTCACGAGTGTGTCGCTTGCGTCAACATCAACCAGAAAAGTGGAGAACCGTGTCAAAAGAGGAAGGTGCGTGCTATGACCGGAAACAACTAGGAACATTACACCTTTTTGAATTGATTCATAACAAATATTTTTATTCTCGGAAAATATCTTCCTTTCAAATCAATTTAGTTTTAAATAAAGTTAATAATCGAGTTTAAACTTGAATATTCGAGATAGTTATTTCACAGACACTACATTACCGAATTTTAAATGGCTCGAAAATGTACTTAGTTTACGTGAGGATTTAAATATTTCTTACATAAATGTCGTAAATTCTGTTGGGTAACTTCGTCTTCGGATATAATAGCAGCGTCCTTGTATAGGGTGGTTTACGTGCACCTTTGTGTTATTACCTTGAAATATTTCGGGCATGTCGGCGTTCGCTGTGCAGCAATAGGAAAATCCCCAGGGAAAGAGATCAATGACTCTGCTGGCGGCGACACACAAACGCTACTACTTACGATTACTCGATAAATTTCAAATCGCACAATTTATTCATTCCTGTATATGCAGTAAATGCTTCCGTACTTTATGGCGAAGAAGAATATTTCTACTTTTCTGTACTGCTTAACATCGTTGATTTAAATGTCGACGGCACGTTTTTGGCAGGTTTTATGGTTTATATATATTCATTTTAAGTTATAATAACGAGATAACAATTTTACACACGTCCTATAGAATTTGTAATATTGCAACGCCATGCTTTTAAGGTTGCATAAATAGACAAAACAATTGTCCATAACTTCGTTAACAAAAACATATTTTTCGAAAATTCATTGTTCGGACATTGGCATATAATAAATGATATATAATAAAGATATGAAAAGAGGGAAGTATTAAAAACAGCAGTGATGTAGTGGAAATTAAAAATAATTACAGCAACATGACATCACAGGATGATGGATATTTCAAGGGAATTCAATATACAACGTTGTTATGCACCTTTATTCAAGCACCTAGGAAAATCATCATCAATCTTTTCACGCGAAAGATTATCCAAGAAAGAGCAAAAGGAACTAAGGAAGATATTACGTATTCCAGATATATATATTTAAATCTCATACACTTGCTATAGAACACTAAAACTATAGAATAAAATCAAACCGAATTTACACAACAATCATTTACATTTCTATCTTTACTTCGCGTGATTTACCACAAGAAGTTCTGAAATTCTAAACGAACCTAAACACTCCACAACTACGTTTTACGTTCTAAAAAGAGTACCTCAACTCATCAAACAACTTTCACACTTGTCCTACCTACAAATAACAGCTTGCCAGGAGCGCATCGATGAGCGATTCAAAAGAGAACACCCCAATAGCAAGAGAAATCAAAGATTGTTCATTCCTGGCAAAAAAGATAGAACGAACAAAGAGCTTCCTCAGATCAACATAGCAATTCTATCTCTCAGCCAGGCAGATTTTTCTCTGTCCTCCGGTTCCTCTACTCTGTCCCTTATTCGCTCGCTTTTCCTCCAAAAGCAGAGGAATTGCAGAATCAAGTAGAGAGAGAACGAAATGAGAGTTGCCCATACGATTAATGGCCCCGTTAATGTGTTGCAATTTCGATTAACCGCAACTCATTTTATATTACTGCTGGCAAGATACAAGGCGAACAAGCGATGAGAAATGCAAGCTGGTCAGCGCACAGGAGCCAAAAGCCGACTTTCTCCTATTCATCCTCTCTTTGGAAAGCCTCTGTGCGTTTCGATAGTTCGCGGTTTCGTTAGTTTGCGGTTCGTTCGCTCAAGAACGCGACTCTATAAACGGAAACGACCGGGTCTCTTTTCAACGCGATCACTAATCACGATCGCTCGTCTCGTTATTAACCCGAGAAATGCTCGTCATCCGGTCGATTCGGATACATAATTGCGCGCTTGCGTGCACGATGGCCCTGATAATTTATTACGCGATTTTCAGGAATATTGCGAGTACAATTGACGCATGTTTTAACCTTTTGCTGTATCGTGGTAATTACGATTCGATATTGCTGCGTAGTGACAGGAATTGCGGTTTCACTTTGTGAAATACGCTCTTTCGGAATAAAATTTCGTGTAATTTCCCTTTATGCGTTTGTGCATAGGATATTTCGCTCTTCGTGCGAAAGATGGCTTTGCAAATAATGTTTTGTTAATTACTTGTTAAAACACGATAAAATCATACTTTTCAAGTTTCATACACACGCAATTTTTAAATTCAGCGTAGCTTCTCAATTTGATTTTAAATGACTCAATGTCCAAACACCGTAGTCCGTAGTTTCACGAATACACCACACGACTTCGACCATACATTCCTCTCTTCACTTCCACCATTCTTAAAGTAATACGATCTTCACTCGTCTTCCTTCAGCTTCTCGTCATTCAGTAAATGAAATTCGCGGCACAAAAAGACTCGTTGGTACGCGAAGTAAAAAAGGAAGAAGGGAAAGGTGTCCCTGTCGTAAATTTATCGACATTTTCAAGCGTGCTTCGGTATTTTCAATTACGCTCGGTTCTGCGTGCTCGCAGGATGATAATGTAAAATCAGAGCCCAGCGTTACGACGCCATTCAGTTTACATCGTTGCCTACTTCTCGACTTTTTTTCCTTCAGCTGGATCTCCTATTCCTTCCGTCCAGTGAGAGGTTCCGTGCGACCTCCACGCCAGCCGACGCTATTATCCAGTGTCCATTGTGTCCGATGAAAAGAGATTGCGTGTTCAGCACGCGGCCTCCTCGGGTTAGCTCGACGCGGATTAACGACCATGGCGACGAGTCTCGCGTTAATTATGCACGTCTGCTCGCTCCCTTGCTCGGCTAACGATGATTCGTCCAATGACAACCAACTGTCGTGGATGCTACGGCGAATTTTCAATGTCTGTTACTTTAACTGACAATGTTTTTATCTAGGCCCAATTTTGGATTGTGTAAACTGTTTTAGGAATTTATAAATGTTGTAGGAAAGGGTGGAAAGATGTGAAAAATTGGGGATTAGTAGAATTTTACGATGTCAAGCTAATTACTGGACAGGTGTTAGATTTAATAAATGAATACACATCATGAATAGCTATCTTAAACATGTAGCAAGAGTTAAATATGGTCCCACAAATTTGCTGCTATTCGTTACACGTTCGTTTCTTCACAATTGAATATTAATCCCGTAGGTATAATAATGAAACTGAAAAATGACACTGAAAAAGGTAGAGAATTGATCAGTTTGACTTCTAAAAGGCTCATACATAATAGAGGAAACAGAGCTGTGTTCTTCCCATTCAGACTGTCTAGTATAAAAGATCGTCGTATCGTTGAAATTGTTATTGGTCACGTCAGGATCAGGGGAAAAAAATTTCAAGCTAGGGGTGAGATTCATTTCGCTCGCTGGGAAGAATCGTTTAGACCACCGAAGCATATCACGAGGCATAAAAGGATCGTAGAGAATAAGGGGTGGGGGTAAGCGCGAACCAGTGAGGAAAAGTCAACGTCACGGTATTTGTGATGGGTAATGGGCTGCGTTGTGTCGACGGGAGTTGGCCTCCGTCGTTAACTCGTTACCTCTCGGTAATCCAATGGCGCTATGCGTACAGGCGCCATCGCGAAGTCGCCCTTTGTCACGGCGCCCTCTTTCGCTTCGTCTGCCCGCTAGCATCGATTAATCACGTTCTATCCCTACCTCACCCACTACTCCGCACCTCACGCTGCTGCAACCCCGCTCCTTTGCCCGCACTTTCCACTTTTCTACCCCCGCCAACATTTTTCGTCTTCTCCTGCAGTCAAACCCTTCCTCACTGATGGTTTCAGGGTTTCTTTTGGCAATGTCGCATTTCCACCATTCCAGAGATGGATTCGTCCAGGGAAAACGTAGAATGACGAAAATTAATGTCGATGAATTAAACGAAGATGGTTTGAAAAAGTTGGATTCTGACTTTGCATGGGTCATGGATCTGATAAGGAATAGTAGACTGTCTGTTTTTATGAAAAATTATCGAAAATAACGTGACACGCATTTTTATATTAATATATGAGAATATTTTTATCGATGTGTGAAAATTGGTTTTCAAAGAAGCATGGATTCTAGTAAATTTATCTTCTTTAAAGGATAGAAGATATGAATATATAAGAGCTACTATCTTATAGTTAGAATGCCATCATTCTAAAGCATAAAAGATATGTATATTTACGACTACGTAAACAAGATTATTACGGATCTCTTAGAGCATGGATCTATTCTCAAAATCTTAATATTATAGAGATAAATTATTCTATCCAATAGATAAATTATTCCTCGCATTCAACTTGGAGAAGGTCAGGAACCTAAGTTCCACGGCGCCACTTATCATTCACAAACCCCTCTTTACTATTAAAAATAGGACATCACTCTTGTATGTCCGAATTGAATTATTCAGTGTTGCTTTCCTAATTCTGACTTTTCCTTTGACTCTCTTTTTTGCGATAGTAGATACCATTCGACTATAGGTCGATGCACGTGTAAAAAAATTGACCACAATTTTTACACAAACGAAGATCAATAACCTTAGATATCAAAATTTATTTTCACTTATCAGCTCGTCCATATCAAAACTTTCATTAATTTTCAAAGTGACCACTTCCAGCCATCCCTATCACAAACCTATCTCAACTTACCGCAACACTTCCTCATTCGACGCCGTTTGATCGAACAAAAATTCCTACCGCTAGAAAGAACGAGACTACAAAGTTTCCAGAAGAATTCGTTAATTGTGAGGGCTCTCCCGTACGAATTCTTTCGCGCGAATCTCTCCGGGATTCTTGCAGAAATATTCGAGAGGTAAACGCGCGGCCTCTGGCTAGGTTTTTAGCGGTGGTAGTCGCACGGATGTCCTTTGACCCATGTTAATAATCGCATTTTCTAAATAACTTCTGTGACACCGTGTGTCACTGCACTTGGCGTTAACCCTTGCAGTTTTTCATTTCGGATAGTAGCTCCAGGAAAGCGTCGGGTTGCAAGTAATAGACTTTGAAATAGAACCCGATGTCCTTTCTAACGTTACAGACACTAAAACGGATAAAACGACGTTTCCTCTTTTCCTATAAATTGTTAACTGACATGCAAAGTGCTGCTAGACGTGTCGCGTGACAAATCTCTTTGACAATGTTACGTACATGTGTCGTACGTACTTCTTGTCTGTTTTTTCCGTTTTCTACTATTCTGCTATTTCATTGTATGTAGTATGCTTTGCTTTACTCTTTGATGTGACAGAAGTATGAACGTTTATACTGACTGTATGCATGGGAATTTTATCACTGGGAATGTTCTACATTTAGCGCAGTGTAGAAAAATCCACTGCGTTAGAAACGTGTTCTTTGTGTGTTGTTCTCGTCGAGGTTGAGAAAAAGATCGTTCCTCTTTTCACGTTTTTAGTACAAGTTGTTATGGACGATGCTATGACTAGAATTGATTCTTGTGGCAGTATTAAATGTAAATAGTAGATGTACAACTGAAGCATTCTAAAAATATATATTTTTACGAAAACTGAAATGGGGACCTTAAAGCAGAACATAACCCATTATTTTCCATGCCGACCATCAGATAAGGCGGATACGACATGCTATTAAGGGAAAAAAAGGAATATGAAAGGTTCCAGGTTGTCTTTATAGCAACGTTTACAATGGGAATTTTATACGATGTCTTCAGTAAAACGACGCGGCTGATATGGAAGGTAGTTTTCTAAAATTGTAGTCAACCATGTCAAAAGCGTGTTTCAAGTTGCGTACAGAGGCAACGAAAGCTTGACTCGAGCCAGCCCAGGTTTATTGCATGTCAGAGCTGGTGGATTCCGAGAATGTGCAACAAAACACGGAATTCTTCGTGGGACATACGGTGTCGAGGACCATATAGGTTTAAGCGCCGTACAGTTACATTTTGTAAACTTTTGTTCGCCGAGCGTTTTACCCTCAGGAATTCACAGACTTCTTCAAATGAAATCGTTGTCTTTTTTACGAAGAACAACGAATTACATCGCATTTTCAACATAGATGAGATTGCATAGTATCTATGATATGATAAAGAATGCTAAATAAATTTTGTTGTTCGTAAATCTGACTTAAATTTAATTTGAAATATTACGATCATTTATGATCAAACGATACCAGCTGAAAATTGTAAGCAAAATTTTAATTTATCGCTAGTATTTATTTCATCCCATTTCCTGTATTACTTATATGTTTAACCACTTTCTGTTGGGTACATTAGCACGATATTATAAAGGCAATATAAATCAATAAAGTGAAATGCATGAAACTTGTCAACCATGAAATATTAACAAGTTTGGACCCTATTCTATCCATTCCTCTAATTTCCTCATCAATCTCATTCCAAATTATTCGTCAAAATTTTCTCTGAAATTCTCGACGCAAATTCTATTTGAAATGTTCAATCTGTTCTTCCCATATTTCTCGACCAGACAAGAAACAATATACAACAAACCTACGCAAAACCAACATTCTGCACAAAACCCTCTTACTCTCATTTCTTGTCTATTCCGCAACGTTAACGCAGCCGGGCACACGACAGCCTCATTATCTCTTTGACAAGCGAGGTTAAACGACGCATCCAGCGAAAACTCTCGTGGCACGTGCGTAAATTGGGCAACAGGGTCATGAACACACTTCACAAACCCACTATCTGGAAATGTAACGCAATCTAGGTTGCCATAAAATGCTTGGCGGAGGCGCAACCAACACGACGAGTCCATGAATTCCAATGGAACGTCAGAATTCTTTTTGGACCGGTTAATTCGAGTTTCGAAACGCTTGCGTGGCTATTTTATTCGACCAGCGAGATACGCCCGATGTAATTTACTCTTTGCCACGGGCAAAGGGAAAGCAAAAAGGGACAGATTGGAGCCAGCAGCGCGGCTAGAAAGTGGAAGAGCGAAAGAAGTTTGAAAGTACGAAAAAGAGGGGGTTGAATAAAAAAAAGGAGATTTCACGTAAAACGGTTTACAAATCCGGAATTACTTCCAGCGGGTATCTATTCCAGCAGGAGGATTTAGTTTCTGTTGTAGGCGGTAACGCGGTGGGCAACAAGGGGAAGCACGTGGATAGATGGTGAAGAGGGTGGGGGTGAAGGGAAAACGGAACGGTGGATTTGAGGCAAACGAAAGGATAGAGAAACGATGAATCGCGAGAAAAGGAGAAGAATAGGCGGGGCACAAGATTTAATTGCGGAATTCCCAGCAGTACTGTCCCCCTTTTCGTTTCGCTCCTCGTCGCGTCCTTTCTCTTCGTCCTCTCTCGCGCTTTTATCTTCATTACCTATCAACTTAGCTGGCTCGCTAAGAGGACCGAATTCTCTTTCTATCCTGAATTGGCGAATATTTCTACCAGAATATATCCTCTCTACCATTTTCCTGTGTTGCCGAGCACAGTGCGCCAAAAGGCAGTGGGGTGAATCGTGATTTGACCTAAGCTTAACTCGATAAACCCTTCGAGAGCTTTGAATCAGCCAGTAAATTCCGCGGTTGCGTTTATCAGAGTTACGGCGTGCTTGAAAGAAGGGGTAAGGCGCGTCGATCGATAAGTTCGAAGTTGGTGCAATTTTTCCCTTCGACCTGTATTATTTCTTTTATTTTTTCGTATTCTTCAGTTGTTTTCATTTGGCTTTCTTCCTTTCTCTGTTCTTATTTTCATTTTTCCTTCTTGATGAAATGCACTGAAATCATCGAGAAACTTTATCTTCAGTGAAGCCGTAATTCGTGTCCACTTCATGAAACTCATATCATGCGATCTATTACCACCCAGAAAATCAAGATGAGTTGTACCAATATGCACGCAACAATAACGGAATATTTTTGTCCTGAAGCATTATGGATCACTCCGAGTTGGAAAAATTAGGTAGCGTTGCGGATGATCGAGAGCCTTCGCGATGGCTGATATGTGAGGGATACTTCTACTTCATTAACTCATCATTCAGCGGATCAAAAACATACGAAGATTGATTTGCATGATATCACTTGTACAATGAGAATGAATTTATAAAAGTAAGTCATTCGTTTCTTGAGAGTCACATATTTATCGTATGTTTATATAATGAAATTAAGAAATTAGTAAAGTGCGGAATTTTATCAATCATTTTATGTGAGATTGTGCGTGTGACATAAAAACTTTCCAAGATAAAATATCAATTTGTACGCATGGATGTTCGCAGATTTTAAGGAACATAAGAATGGATACGATCCTTTCCTTCGTTCTCTGGGCCGAATTTCCTGCGGCGAAATTTTCCAAGTCGTTAGTCTCGATTCCGAGACTCGACGCGTATGTTGCTCGACCGCATACCGAAACTCCGAGTTTACCCAAAACTTTGCTACTACCTGCGCGCCCGGTGTCCCGTGTAACGTGCCGCTTAATCTTCGAAAATACGACTTCCTTGCATTAGCGTTAATAAGAAAATCTTCTGTTGCAGCCACTTCGCGACAACCATGGTAAATTCTATTATGCGCGATCTTCGTCCCTTCGTACCCATCGTTGCGAAGATTGTACGATTAGCGAGTTAATTTCTTGGCAGATGCACCCTGGTGTTTCTCGAAAACATATGATTTTGTGCAACGCGAAATTTTAACGAGATTTTAGGTCGTGCATGTTTTGCTCTGCGAGATAGAATTTTATCGTTTGCTTTCTGATATTACTCGCCGTGGTTGGTTACTTGGTACGTTGGAGAAGTGAAATGAATGTATGAATTTTTATATCAAAAAATTTAAAACACGGTGAGTTATGTATAAAACATAAACTTTGAAAATGTAAACTACATCTTTTTATACCACAGTATATTTATATTTAGCTAATGAAATTTGCATGTGCATGTAAAACTTGATTTTATTTTCATTTTCAAAAGGGAGAATCATTTTATCGTCGAGAAATTGATTCTAATAAAGTGCAATAAAACAGAAACTTATATTTTATTTAACTCATCAATCTTAAAAAAAAATTATTCGATACTTTTGGTGTATTATTTCCACATAAAGCATCTACCTTCAAAATTACCTTTTCGCAATAGTTCAGTCATCAAGAAATTAACATTCAGTTCAGTTCAACAAACTTAAGTTTGAATCTTTAACTCATTCAATCTTCTTGCAGCCTACTTTATCTTCATCATCATCAATTATATACATTACTCATTGGTAAGGTTCGTCATAATTTCTTTCCAAGCAATCTTACGTTACGTTGATCGAATCCTCTTATCGTATAATTAAAAAACAGTTGGTATTACCAGCATTTGGTATCTCGTGAAATCAAATGAATCGTTCGTGTTCGACCGTCTCACTCTGAAAATTAATTGCTTGTCGACACTCCCGCTAATTTGCAGCGAACTTCGCTGCGAAAAGCACAGACTTGCAAACGAGGAGAGGCGTTCGTCGCGGAAGAAGGAACGAATTGAATTAGCATGCCTGTCGGAGAACAACAAGAACCGTACAGGACGGGGGAAGTGGAATTTTGAGCATCGTGGAATTCGTTCCAAGCAGCTGTTCCTCCTTTCGATTCAAATTGATTTTATCGTGACACGAGATACGAAGCTGCAACGTCGTTAAGTCGTGCCAGATAGAGTGCTCTTGTTAACAAATCACGTAGAGAAGTTTCTAATGCGCGATGCTTTGTGCAGTTCCGTTTTATCATAGTGCCAAGATTGTGAATTTCGTATAGAGGAACTGCGTTGATCAATAGCGTTAGTCGAAATCGAATCACCGAAAGCGGAACGATAAATTTATCTGACGTGCTTCGCATCGTGAAATTTGCCATTGCTGCGTAACAAATTCTATATGAAACTTGTTTTAGTGCAGGACTGTGAAATTTTTATGAAGGTACATTCGAAGATTTTAAAAAATGTATCGCGTTAAAGAATTCAAATGTTTTTGATATATACTCTCCTAGTATCAGCGATTAATTAATCCATTTTCCTCCCAAATTAAAGTTTTGATATCCAGCATCGTACGATCGAACGATTCATATATTTATGATTGCGTATTAGAGTTTATACGTGCGATAATTCAAACTTGTTCGGTTTCAATTGTGTAAAAGATTTCGAGTAAAAAATTGCAGTAAAAAATTGCATAGTTGGTCATCACTGGTGTAACGGAATTTGAAGAATGTCGAGCACGACAAATCAGTTGAAAAATCGGAACAGATTGAAAAAGATGGTGACATAGATATGGCATGTGGGGAAACGAATGGGTTTCTCACGATGTCATTGAAGGAAGCTAAGAAAACTCAACGACATTACCAAAAATCTGGCATTGAAGCTGCTGATATTTATGTGTCTTGTTTGTACAATTCCGAGGATATAAATCACATTTTTCTCTTTGACCATTGCTGCTCCTTTTATCCGAAAGACTCTAAGTCTTTCCATTTATCATTCCGGTCATAGTCTTCATAACATCGTATGTAATCTTTTAGTGCGATTAAATCATCGTTTCGCACCCTGTTTTCTCTAGCATCTATTAAGAAGCAAAGCTTCGTGGAGAACTAATTATCCATCTCATTTCGTAGATGTCCGTGATTACGGCCAAGAAAAAGCGGAAACAGTTTAGAGGAAGGCGGATGGCATTTAAACACGCGGGAGAATGCAAAGAGGCGGAAATGAGATGCATTAACTTCGGTAAACAGCGGAAATTTATTTACGTTTTATCGACAGTCCAATATAAATGAGAGCATCGAACGGTGCCGCGCTGCAACTATTTTATCCGAGCGAAATTTCTTGCCCAGTTGTATTTATTTCTTTTCCGTCTTTGCCTGGTCGCAAATTATCGGGAAAAGGTTTAATTGTAACACGCGACTCGTGATACAGCAATGCGGTATTTATCGGACAATTCTTGATGGAATCGTTTCGAATATTTCGGACAATTGTTCCACTTGCTTTCATCAGGATTCTTAATCGTTGCAGTATCGACGCGACACCAATTCTGAACGAACCAGAAGCGAGACTCATTTATACGTGTATAATTTTGAAGAGTTTCGCGTTAGGTAAACAGATTTGTTTAAATATCGAATTTGTATCGCAATCCTATTGAGTATTTATGTAATTAAATTTTCATCTTACTATTTGATCACGTCATTTACTTATATGTCATATATAACGAATATTAAAGTAACGAGCTAAAAAGAATATTTTTCATATTGCAGCGATTCTTTCTTTTTCATTTTATAGTAATTGTCCTCCGATTCGTAATAAATTTTTTATTGGAAGAAATGTTTCGATCGTATATGATCGCAGACTCTGATAATTTGATTCAAGTTTTATGGCTCTACTAAATTGTCGTATGATTGATATTGCAATGAATTATTATAAACGATCGTAACCTACATAACAGAGTTTGAAATTCGATCGATAGTTCGAGTGAAAAGTCACCTATTCTGTGATTTATGTCCTCTTTTCTTCGTTTCCTTTGAAATATTTTCGTCTATTAATGATGGAAGAAAACTCCACGGAAAGGAAGAATATCCGATTACGATTCATTTTGGACCATTGTCGAGAGATTTAAGAGAACGAGAGATCCTTCGATGTAAAGACTTAAGGAGTCGGCTCGAATACATCTGACTACAATGGTACTGAGAAATCCTGATAGCCCTCTTTTCTTTACCAGATATATTTGCTCAACAATAGAGTGGACATTGTGTACGTTGAGCAAATTGTACAGAAAAACAGTTCCATAAAGGGAAAGCGTACGATTTCAAAATTGTTCGTATGTTACCTCAAATGTAAAATTTTCAACAATTTCTTTCCAAGTTTTATGCTAAAAATCTCTTTTTACAAAATTATATTAAAAGACTATATAAAGTGTATATAATACTACGTAATTCACTTTTTCTCGACATTTAAAAAGAAACCAAAAAAGTTTCACACTGGACAAGTGAAATTCTGTGTATGTTTGGCACGATTTGGAGTCTTAAATTCTTTCTGTCCATTTTCTTTTCTTTGAGAAACTCTCGCCAGACAACACGTAGCATGTGCACGTGCTTGACTATGCCTTGTCTTGATGGATTTTACTACAAGCCTCTCTGGAACGTAGAGCTTTGTACTGGGCTTACATACCGAGTGCGCAGAGCTAAAAGTATGAAGGAATATAACGTAATACTTTCTTTGCTTTCGGGATACTTAGTCATTATTGTACTCATTCAGGCATATAAATATAATGTTTCAAATGCCTAAATCTTTCTTATTAAATGCATATATTAAAACTTCTATAATACGCTCTTTTTTAGCTTACCACCATTTTTGGATTTAATATACTTTTTGATTTAATATAGTAGCCTCAGTGGATTTACTCGAAACAAAAGACTCTCCTTTTTCACATTCGTCGTTTTATAACCCGAAATAGAATTTTAGAGTAATAATTCACAGCTAATACTGGAACTTACTTCCATTTGCAACCATTTTCATGCATTAACACCTCATGTATCGTTGTCTGTTTCACGTATTTTATTAATATAAGTCAGCTGTACTAGTGGAACAAGTATCTATTTTAACTGAAGAAAAATATTCCTGATACTTTCAGACAAACTGAATCTCAGATATTAAGCCATTAAGAACTAAGCAGCGAAATAATTTGTAAGAGTTGCGATATTAAAAAGAGTGCAATGAAAAAGTACAATTACATCGAAAAGTGTCTGAAAGTCCTTAACTCGTTTTTGTTTAACCCTACTTCTGTCACTACCTCCATTTAAAAAGACCATTTTTCTCGAAGACACGGAACTAAGTACGAAACAAGACAAAACTTCGTATTTGTCTAAGAAACACGAGTAAAATGGCGAATACCTCGACGATACCATAAAACTGAGAATTTTCACGTATCCCTTGCAATAACTTGTTTACACCAGGTCGACCAAGGGAAGGGTGTATTCGCGAGACGAATAGTAATTAGTTGTGTACTCGTGGAACTCGCGAGACAGCTGGCGAAGAAGCTACTCGTTCAACGAAGGGTCAGAAACAGAATTAGAGGGAGGGGAGAGAAGCATGAGCGTGAATTATAGCGTCGGAAAGACAACAAGGACGTGTAGAATTTCATAATGACGTTTCTCTCGACGACGAGATATCTCTGATTAAATTTGATTTGTTGACATTTCCCATCTCGTGTATCTAGGTATTCTTGGACATTGTGCTTCGAATTTGAAAATGGTATCAATTTATTGATTGCGTTTCAAAGATATCTGAAGATATAAATTTAACAGATTATTCGTGTATCCAGTGATGTACGCGAATTATATCCTTGAATTCATAAAACTGTTCGAGTAATGAATCGTTAATATGTTATTGGATGATCTAGAGCGTAACCATACTTAAAAACACCAATTTATGCAGTACACAGCTATTGTAACACGATTAAAAAAAATATTCTTCTTTTCGTCTGTATTATTAAACTGCAGATTAATATTTAGAATAAAATCGTTTCTTGCCTTGAATTAAATAATCCATAAATGAACTCGAAAATACAACCTACACATCGTGAATTTAATCCACTCGATGTTCTATCGAAACTCTTTTAAATTTTGAAAACGTTTATTTTATCGAATTGATTGAAAAATAATTGCGTCCGTGAAGAATAATAGAGAGTATAAATTAAAACATATTTCAATTGCACCTGTATCAAAGAAATTTCCCAGATTTTTCCCATAAGAAATCCGTAGTAAAAACACTCGTTGAGGGTTCACAGTCTCCCACATACCTTTCACGTTCAGTATCGGCAAATAAACAGAACAGCCGCTTCAAAGAAAAACTTTCCAACGCGCACGGTTCGAAGCTCGTTTAATTACTAATACTCGTTTAATTACCGATAATTCAATCGAAGTTCAAAATGTCAAACCGCCCACTCTATACCCTACTCACGTTATCTTTTTTGAAAAACTCAATCTTTATTACTTGCAGGAGAAATATAGAAGGCTTTCAGTTTCTAGGAAACGCGTCTTCTCTTAGTCTCGCTCGAAACTTCCTCTCGTTTGAAATTATAGATCACCAGTCCGCAGCAGTTCTTCCTTTGAGGAGAATGTAAAACTTTCCGAAGCGTAATAAAAGGTTGCTCTGGAACGCGTTCTATTTTTGAATTTTTTCCCCCGCTACGCGGAAGAATGTAAATGCTCGCCGAATTTTATGTTCTATTTAGCACAGGCTGATCGTCTGTAAAATTCTTAAGGAACGCTTATGTCTTTTGACTTTTCCAGTTGCCTGGTATATATCGGACGAACAACGTCGTACCAACTTTTTCCATCCACGAGATGTTCGGTGATCAGAGAAGTCCGGAATCCTTTGGATGAGATCCTTTATGACGGTTCTTCGAAATTGTCCGCTTACAGATTATATTACAGGGAGAGTTTGGTAAACCGTTGCTGGAGAGTACCTTCAATCTTTCTTCAAGTGTGAGTCAACTTCTCAAGGTTACTTTAATATTTTTCTTCTTTTTTAACAAAATGCCATTCTTGCGATTTCATTGTTATACGAGTTACATAAAAAACAAACTGATCAGCTGCATTTTTGGAGAATTTCTTAATTTTAGTCTTAAAACACACGATCTGTGTTTAATTCTTCGGAAACCACACGATCAAGCTTTCCAACGGCGCGAAAAGCAGAAATTCTTAAGGATGAAAAGTCGCTGAATCTATTTAAGCCTGGGACCAATCCGAAAGATTTGGAAAACGTGCACGCGTACATTTGCATGTCGGGACCGTGTGTCATATAAATGGAACACACTTTTCAATCTCTATCCCTTTCATATCTCGCCCATGAAAAGCCCGAAGAAAGCTTGTGTCAGGAACAGCGGATATTTCATCTTCGTGGCCGCGTTTACGTGTACGTAAACGGATTGCATATATTTTCGTGATTCCCTTTTTTCGACGCGACAAAATCTGTCGTCGCAGGCGAATGCTGAATGCCAATATCGTAACACCGTTCAGGAAATATTACTGGATATCGATGTACAATCATCGTAGGGGTTTATCGTTTTTTGAAATTAAGTCACTGAGATTTTCAGATAGTAAAAGTTAAATATTTGACGTATTTGGATTTTGGTAGTAAGATTTCCCATGTATCTGATAGATTAACTATCGTAATCTCTACGTAGTACATTGCCCTCCTTAGTTAGAACGTTCTATTCGGAATTTTAAAATTGAAGGAAAAAATCTATTGACAGAAAGGAAAAAACCAATGACGCTTTTAAAAAATAAATAACAGGTAATTTCACTTCAAAAACTTCACTTTACTTCAATTAAGCTATATGTCTTATGGACAACCAAAAAGTCGAATGTACGAACAATACGGAGGGCGAGTGGGATATTGACAAAATACGAGTGAAAGACGAAATACCAGGAAAAACGCGAAGAAAACAGATAAAGAAACGATAGAAAGACGATGGAACGTGGCAGGGTATTCTTGATTTACTCGAGGCTCTTGTTGCAGGTGTAGAAAGTCGAGGAAGACGAACAAACAGGTTAACTCAGGAGCATAGGATTTTCTATAGAAGCGAGAGTAGATGGCGCGTGATACGAATGCACGTTATAGTCGGGCTACCTATTGTTCCACGTTTTCTTTGACCCTTCGCTTTTACGCTTCTTTTTTTCTCTTTTACTAAAAGAATGCTGTCTGTGACGTTGATATCAACGACGACCTTAGATGCGATCGAACTCGGACATTATCCGATTTTTAGAGGCGTGTTCGATCCTCTGCTTCCGATCCTTTTTCATGCCGCAATGTGCTCATTTCGCTATCCTGCGACATGTAATGCGAGTTTACGTTCTAAGTATTGAATTTCTGAAGCTTTGGTTTTTCGTTTAATTTTTTATTCGTATATACAATATGTTAGGTTTTTAAGTGGAATAATTTATAAATGAGGAAAAGGCGTCGTAGCTATCGATTGAAAGAGAAAGAAAGGTATAGGTTTCGCATTCAAATGGACAGAAGCTCATTTCTATGGGCGTTAGTTGACTGTAAATTTATAACACGTTTAAAAAGATACTTGATTTTTAATTGCTGTTGGTTTACTCAAATTACTGAAGAATTCAACTGCTTCCTTATTGCAACTACCCCCTCAATTATTCAGACGTTTATTGACTACGTCTCTTAAAGTGTTATTTTACCACTAACTCGTAATTCATTCTATAATTTGAAGTATTCAATCTTCCAAAATCCTCAATGTCTTATTATAGTGTCTCGACTTATTTGCCAGCCCAAAAAATTCCAAATTTTTATGAACTTTGTCAAATGGATGATAAATTGGTTCCTAAACAGATATTCCTCTCGTCTAGCAAATGCTCGACGAGTATACTCGACGTATTACGAGCGGCCGCACGCTGTGCCGTTAAAGTCTAAGTGTACCTCTCTTTCTCCATTTTCAAGAGATACCCTGAATCGGCATGGCGACCCGAAGGCGATGCTATCACGACAGCTGTGTTGCCTCTGTTCGCGTATGTGAGCGACACAATACCACAGGAAACTCTTGAGTAGCGTCGACACCATTCTGGCTACTTATCCTTTCTTCTTATGTGGAACGTAGCTTGGAGGTCTGAAGACCGTGTCTCGATGAATCATAATGGGAAACACGAACATTCGTCGAAGAAGGAGGAAGGCAAAGAGAGAAATACTTTGTCCACGGAGGTTGAATTCAATTGGAAGCTTGTCGGTAATAACTTTTCCATCCTTGAGATTAGGAATTGGACGATGTTATGGGAGAAAGAAAAGCTTGCTTCGAAATCGCTTTCTTTCCAAGTATTAAATGTGATTAAAGTGTAAGTGCAGTAAGGAGGAAGATTCAAGGTTATTTGAATGTCTTGGATATAGTGCGGAGAGCGGAATATCCGTATAATACGGTAAATAGATTTTTACTATGTAAATTTGATCTCTTGGGTATTTCCGTTATTCCTTTGGAAAAACGAATTGGATCTTGTCTTGAATTTTGTTCAAATACTGGTTACTTTGGTCCTGCCTGTTCTTACTGGTAAAGCTCTCTTCATATACATATTATTATAATTAATCGAAGCTTCAAGATAAGCTTAATAAAATGGTTCATTTTAGATACTAAACTCAAAAGTTTAAGAAAACGAGTAATTTTATTGACATTATCGATAGTTCCAAGAATAGATATTTTTCTACTTCTTAAAATTATCATCAACTGATCGAAGATTCTCCCCTAAACGATGAAGACAACGCCGATTATCCTGTGGTTTTAATCAGCTAACCCAAATTTCTGTTGTCGTAAGAATCAGTACCGATAAACTTCGAATCTCTCGCAAAATTATTGTCACATTCAACGTCGACGTGATGCCGCATTAACCACATTAAGATAGTTAAAGCTCGATGCAACGCAGCATAGAGTTGCTAACAAGTGTTAATGAAACCGCGGATAAACATTGAAATTACTTTAGATCGAAATTGTGCTAGAAGTCGATCGAATGTCGTTACCTGGTATTCAAAGTTCCCTCAAGAAGTTGGAACAATTCCCTCTCCGTCATCCTTTCCGCAACCCCTAATCTAGTGCGGTGAAAATCTACGCGGAGAAGGAAACTATTACCATTATCCGCTTATTTTCACTTCTCTTAACTCTGTAAGTTTCTCATCTTACTCAGGTTCATCGCTCTTCGGTTCGATTCAGCCAATGCAAAAGACAACGATTCCTCTTGGTCCAATAGCTAAAAGAGAAATTTCACCTTTGCCTCGTGATTTTGTGCTTTTCATCGACTTCCTGTCGATTCTTTGCGAGCAAAAATTTACACGAACGGTTTTATCGGTTCGCGGGGATTCCACCTCATCTTTATCACCGATATGCGGGAGCAAGAAATTTCCATCTCCCCCCCTCCCTCCCGGCCAGAAACAGCTCTGTGTCTTGGATACTAATAGCAAATCAAATTCTAGTTACGTAGTTAGTTCTTCTTAAGGAAAATCGTTTTACGAGGAGACGGATTTTTCTTTGTTAGAATTTTTGCGATAAAAGAGACGAATTGTTATTTTCTTCGTTCAATTCAATTTCAGCTCAACTTTTTGTTTCTTCGAATTAACTCAGTAACGGCCAATGCAACATTTCATCTGCAATTTTTTTCGATCAGTTTATATTACGAAATTTTGCTATTTATAATTTTATAACCCTAACGTAGTGAGTATAGAAGAGAATTCCAAGGATTGGCGTAATATTTCTTACGTCGTTATCTTTGCTACTTAGATTTTACGACGCCGCCCTTATTTTTACCATTCGCACGTCCTATCTTTCACAACCATCCGAGCAGATGCAATATATCCACACGATATACACGATGCACTGAATTATGAGAGCCACAGACGTAGGCAGCAACAGCAGCGTACACGAGTCACCGAGCAAAAATCAAGATCTAGAGTCGTCAGTCGAGAATCGTGGCAAGTTCCACGGGCCGCAGCCGGTGTACTGTTGGCTTTTCGTGGTTTATCATGTGGGAAATATGGTAACGCGTTTATCGCGGCTCGGTGTACGCACTGCAGAGCCCGGTTACCGCAGTGGTATAAATCGAGTTAGGCAGCAAGTGCGCGCGCGCGCGCACCCTACGAAAGCGCATTTCATTAAGCGTATCTATTTCCTCGCTCTGGTGAGGATTAATGCACTTACAATGCTGGCTAAACCATCCCGTTCCAACGGAAACGCACGATTCGCTCGAAAATTTCGCTTTGAAATTGGCCAAAATACATCGGGTAAATAATTCAATCGCGTTGCTGTGGAAAATTATGGATGGAAAGAATTGGTTTGAAATATCGAGTTTTTGATGAAACAAATTTGTGGCTTCGATGCTTTCAACGTCCTTCTTTTTACATTTATGTTAAAATGGTAAAAATTGTCTTCACGTATGAAATTGGGAGACGTAATTTACGTAGATCAGTTTTTTAAAATTTAATAAGAATAAAAGATATTCATTAAGAAATATTCGAGCACATATACATGTAATTAATTTAATTCAAAAATGCTTCAAGAATATTGAAAATGTTATTGCGAGATCGATTTTCAATCAACGAAGGGTATACATGGTCCCAATTTCTCATGCAATGAAGAAAGAGTAAACATCAGGGATATATTTTTTTAAAGAATATATATTTTTAAAGCAAATAAACGTAGCTACCTACATATCAAACTGCCAATATTATTCCAAAGAAAAAACGCTTCCTCTAAACTCACAAATACCTTTTCTACTATTTCATTTACATTGCTCGTTTCTATCTATGATCTATCGTTTCTATGTATCGTCGTTGCAAAAAGCTACCGTGATACCAAACGAAGAAAGAACCGATAAAAGTACAATCTATACATATCTATCTGGAGCGAGGAAGTGTTCAACTCACGAAATTACTCTACATCGCGTGGAGCTTAATTCAAACGACAGAGTACAATTCCTTGTATCGAACAATTGTTCGAGCTTCCATTCAGCGTTCTTTCGATTACGTTGTCGGCGCTATACCAGAAACTTAAAAATATGGAATGTACGTTCACGGTGCGATAAGCAGCAATCCGTTTCAATGCCGTGAAAATTCCACTTTGTCGGATCGTGCTGCTTATTTTTTTGCAACTTTTCATGTATCGCTGCGCGGAAGTGGCGCGAAAGGACATAATTGTACGGCAGAAAGGAGGTTAACTGGCTCTCTCCGTTGTCGTGTATGCGCCGCCGTTGTTTCGCTCCTTCTCTTCCTGTTTCCGTGTCACTGCAGATCCACTTAAAAATCTAGCATAGGCACTGGATTAGCGAATTGTATTGTTTTAAGCGTTGATTCGTGTCACTCGTTTCTGGCAAGATGGAATTATATTTAATGGCTTGATAATAGCACGAGCAGTTCGAGCCTTCATGTCGAATGTGTTTTCGATATTTTGAACGTTGAAATAATTGCAAGATTATAAATAATAATAAATATTAATAATAATTTGTAGTGAGAATGGATAATTTTAAAACGGAATGAATGTGCAAAAAAATTTCAAACTGCAGAAATTCCGGTTTTTGATCCATCTTCTATGTAGAAATTTCGACATTATGTGAAGCGTTTGTTCAGAATGATCCATTAAATAGTAGCAACCTGGAAAATGGAAAATTTTTTAATCAACGATTAGAGAGAAGCAAAGGGACGACGATCTGAAAGTTTAATCGACGACTGATGCATCTTTACTGCTTGAAAATGTATGACTCAATGTCAGTATATAAACATTTCTGTTGTTCTTTAGAATCGATTCGCAACTGATAAATCAACAAACAGAAAATGCCCTCGTGGAAGCAGCCAGATATCACCCTGCTATGCTCATTATCTTGTTCACGAACACTTTATACGTCTCTCCCCTGGATGCTTTGTAAAACACATTTTAATAGGGAACGAACTTTTCCCTTGGCGCACATTCACCAGGACCGTACACCGTTTCCTTCCGTTCGATTGCAAGCTACGTAGATTCTGCGTGTATAGGACTTAGTTTCTCGTAAACAAGAGAATATTGCTCAGAGAAGGAAGATTTTACGAGCTCAAGGGGTTTCTTAACAGGATCTAGAATTTAATCAATTTGTAATTCTATATGTATTTCTACACAGGCTCGTGAAAACATTCGAGATTTTAAATTTATGAGATATTTTTCTGGATATCTAAAAGTAAAAATCAACTCTGTATCTTTATCAAGAATAGCTTACTACTGCTGTATTTTTCATTTATACTTACGTTGAACAAATTTTGCGAAGAAAAATTTCTTTGATTTATCTTTTTTTATGTTTCGATCATTCACATACTACAACTACACTCATAATAATGAGTGTGCTACTATAAAATGGTAAATCTCCGTACACTACTATACCGACGATAAATTATGACAACATGGTAAATATTTCTCAAGAAGAAATAATTACCCGAAAAGAATCGTCATATGTTCAAGAAATTAGATTAAAACAGAGGCTTTTAATTTGAAGCAAACTATTAAAGTAGAAAAGAGCGAAATTCGAGCTGGGAAACGAACTCCCCATTATGGGGAATGGAGAAATAAGTTAACCATCTCCGATCTGCCAATAGAAGACTGAACGATCCGTCTTAGCCCTTCTTTTAACAGAGCCTGCCAGCTGCGCTTTCAACATCTACCGGTAAATGTATGTACATAGAGATACACAGCCTGCTTTTTTATCCAACCCTTGAAACCTTTCCCCGTCGAGAAGTTTCCGACGCGGCCGCAAGCTGCTGCCAATGGATGAGTAAGGGTGCTAGCAAGTCGTTCCATCCCAGAATAATACTTACTATATTTTGAGAAATATTGACATGAATGTAGGAAATATTTTATTTACTATCTATGTTCTTCTTCTTTTTCTTTCAAGTTTAGAAGAAGCGATGCTTTTCAATATCGAAGTTTTATGAAATATAGGAAATGTTCGAAGACTTTTCAGGAAGAATGTAAATGCTCCAAGTCTCAAAAGTGGCAAATATTACTCCCCGTATCGCGAATGTTAAGATGATCAACTATCCTAAAAAATAACCTTTCTTTTCGTATGACGCACATGACGCATAACCAATTTCATATAAACCTATTAATCTGAACATTACTCTAGCGACATCAATTTGCATTGTCCATAGCAATCGCTTTAATCGGGCGTGTTCTATTCGAAACTATCTCTCAACGTTATTACCTAGGAACGCCGCGAACGGCCGATAAGGCAACCAGACACAATAATCGGTGAACTTTGGACGCGGATGGACTAACCAAGGCGCGCTTAACGACAGTAATTGCATAGCTCGCGCAAATTGTAAACTCTGAACGGCGTGCGGAGTAGTTCGCGACGGAGATTTTCAAGCGGCTACCGAAATATATGCAAACCACCACTGCCACGAGGATCCGACCCCTTCTATTCTCTATAACCTCCACCTTTGTGTCACGACGATGCACAAGTTACCAGTTATATTGTACAGAATTTCAAATGGGACCCGATGCGACAAATAAACTTGCGCCATCCTACGCCTATCTAGCTAGTTGTAACTTCCAAGATTTTCTTCTATGAGGTCGTAAAATTCCACACAGAACCCACGATACAGCTCGGCACATTAACGCAATATTTACGAACAGAGTTTCTTCCGAGTCTTTAGAATTGGTTCTGGTTTCTTCCTGGAAAAAAGATGGTTGTTTTTCACATACCTTTGTTCGTGGATTTGAATTGGTTTATTTTACTCGAAAGTTCTGGAACGAAGGAAATGGAGGATTTGAGTATTTGTGAGAGTTGTGTTGTAGCTGGTTTATGGAAAATATGGATAAGGCTTCAGTAAGTATCTCAGAATTTTTATTTTAGAACAATAACTAGATGTAGACTTAAACGGTCCGATTTGGAAGTTTTGAGAAGAATGTAATTTTTTTTCTATCGCCTTAAATTATCGAAATATAATGTACAATACACTTAATATTATGTTATGTTAATAGTGCGATAAAGCACTAGTGCAAAACAATAATGTATCGTTTCAGTCGAAGTATTATTTATACATTCACCTTAATTTTGTAAACAAGACGATACGAATGCAGTATAAACTTTTATCAATATTGAACCGGAATAAACAAACGAAGAATAAATTACATTTTGTTCATAATTTCCTGTGCGTCGTTATATAATACGGTAGAAAAGTAATTACATGTTTGAAAAACAAATACATTATCCATCCAAGTGTTTATCTTTGCAATTTATATTCGACATATTTGAAATTCACCTTGTGTTTGAATTTTTAAACTTCGAGCATAATTACACAGATCAAGTAGTGTTTATCAAGCGAAAATTATTTTTACGTTAATGCCACATACAGTTAAATATTTCAGAAGAAATACAGCACAAGGGAAGGCAGAAAATGCGAGCATGTTTCCAACGATGTAACCTTTATTCACGTTAAATGTTCATATTCATCGAAGAAGAAATAACGAGACTGCAATTGATAATTTGATGCTGTTTTTATAAAAATCGACATATGTCTGCATTCCATCTAACGTCAAGTAATAAGATTAATTATAAATCGATAGAAACTTTTCGGAAAACGCTGATATTATCGTGTACATTTAATTAGAAAAGAAAAGAATTGGAAGCGTTCGCAGGGAAATGATTGAACGAGTTGCATCGATTTAACGAGACTCCAACCTTTATATTTTTAATTAAATTCTGGTTGGCAAGCGGGTCTTATAATCGCTTTTTATATATTCAGGTTAATCGGTACGAGATAATTCGATCTGAAATTTGCGTGAAATTTATATTGTAATATCATACCGATTGTTCTCTTATAAAATGAAATAAATCGTTTTTGTCTCTTGGAAAAGATTGCTTACAAACTAGTATTCTTCATTGATAAGACAGTAGATTTCAATCTGAACGGTATTTACAGATATTAAAAATTATATAATTTTATTCAAAATGTTTTTAACTTCTTCGAATAACTTCACTAATGAAATTTTACGACCTCTCGACGCAAATAATATATACGTGAATGTTTACAACTGTCCGAACTCTTTCGTAAGTCTGTGTACGTACGTCCAGAATTCAAACTTACTAAATGTATCAACCAAAAATGGAGGACAGTGCCACGGCGCGAATTACGTTCTCTGCTACATTCTGTTGCTACATGGGACAGGTTTACGCGCAGCGAAACAACATGGAAGTTTCGAGCTCGGTTTACCCTCATTCATCATAAAGCTGGTCCATATCAGAAGATAAATCACGACAAGAACAAAGGTTAAGATTTTAGACGCGACTCATGAAGGAACTGTGGCTTTTCATCGACAAAGGCGTGCAGATGAAGGAAACTGGCGTACGTCTCCGTGGTACGCTTCGAGCAACGACGCCGAAAGAAGGCGTGAAGAAATCTACGAAACGAAAATCTTACGTTGGCCGCTATCTCGCTCGTGCTTTTGTGCCGGAACTTTACAAGACGGAGTTTTAATATCGCGCCTCGCGACTCTCGAGGAAAAGGCTAGCCCCTACATTTGCTTTTCCACTTATAACTCAACATTATGACTTTTCTTTCGCGTAGTCGCCAAGCATCCAGCGAAATTACAGTCGCTTCCATTCCGTTTTATCGTGAGAGGATATTTTGTTTGCGGTGTTAAATCTTTAAGATCCTCTGTCGAGTCACGATGATCGTATTTTACCTTGGATGAATTAGGTTGATGGTGTTTCGAAAACTCGTTGAAACTAGTTGTATTGTTAAGTATATTTTGATAAAATATTCGATATAGAATGCATTTAATAATACTCAGATTCGATCGGAAATATGTTTAGCGCGTCAAAGGGAATTTATTAAATATCTTTGAAATATAACATTATATATAAAACATCTGTTTATACAAACTGAAAATATCAAGTTATATATTATCTACCTGTATATGAATCTAAATGAGAATATTGTGAAGAAAAACGTGCTCCAACCTCATTCGTTCGAAAAAAAATTACGTATGCTACAAAGATGAGGAGAAATATAGAAATCTATAAAACAAAATATAATCCCACAATCATGTCGAGCATTAGTGATAATTAATAATACCGATGAAATTTCGTAGTTCAGAATTTCAAATGAAAACTACTGGAGCATGACGAAACGTTCTTAAAATCCACGTACTCAAATACACCACTGATGACGTATTTGGTCTCAATGAAGGACTCCCGATTACGTCACTACTGAAACCACGTTACTGAATGCATTAAGTAATGAAAATGTACTTCGAAGTAGTATAAGTTCAGTAGGCAGTCCGGTGATCACGTGCCTTTGCAGTCAACTGCTTGGTGAAAGAGTATCACAAGCAGAACCAGTAGTTACGGAACGACTTTAGTCAGACTCAGTAGCCGACCTTTAATTAGATTCCGCCCAGCCATTTGACTGGTACAACGCTATTTACCATTTCTGTTACGTTGTTTTTAATTATACAGTACCTAACTCTTTCGCGTGAAAACTTATTTGTTAAATTACTTTTTATTATCTTCTTATGTTAATTATTTTGGTATAAAGGAAATTTTTAGAAAATGATCATCACAAGGTATCCTAATCTTCCTTTTTTTTTATATAGAAAATGAAGTATTGTAAAATTATTTTAATTTGTTATTAAACCGAAATACAAGCTAAAAATCAAAAGAATAATATCCGAAGTTTTCAAAAATCGAGTAAATTCACCAACTTATTCCAGTACAAAATCTATTGTAGGCAAATTACTCTCTTGACTATATCGTGACAACAAACGTACACAAAAATTCGCTTACTCGATCCAAATATTGCATGGAGCCAATAACAGCTACCTAACGTAACGCCATCGAAGTCAGATAAATTCAATCTGATTCCACGCGATACTATCACTGCGAAAATTACGACTTTTCCGTACCATGTGGTTCTGGTATTCTGCCAACTGGGATTTTTGATATTCCCCTTAAAATTCAGTGAAACGAGCTATAAAAAAGAGCGAACTGTCAGTTGCGCCGCTGAAGCAATGACAATACGGTGGTCTTGCGGACCTCGCCAGTTCGCAATTCGCACTATCCCGAAGTTCTAAAATCGGTTGCTGGGATGAATAAAGGGCGGTATAGCGACAAAAACTTCAAAACGAAAACAGGCTGGTGTAATTCGAGGCACGTATTGCTGTACAGGCATAGAGAAAGGGTCGCGGCAAAACGAGGTCGTGAAACGCTTTTTTCCCCCCTTGCAACTCTTTCAAGGGACGCGAGGCGGCGTCACGTGCTATGTCACATCCGGTTCCCGTCGAATTGCAGTGGAGCACAGTTGAGCGAACTAAAAGACGCTCGCCTTGAAAACGGAACTCGCGTGTTACATACACCGCGGACTATTCCTCGAAGAACTTCCAGTGTATATATTTCTATTTCACCTCTCTATTTCGAATATTATGGATAACACATAATAATTTATTGCGAGCTTTGACAAGTGATGTTGAATAAAATAAGCTAAAAATCAATCTTCCATTTGATACGATAAAAAAAGTCGATAGACGCCTTTTTGTCGACTGTGGAGATTCTAAAGTCTCAACCAAATGGATCAACGATTCTCAATATCAACGACAATTCGCAACACACCCTCTATATGTATGAAAAAGCCTTCCTTTGTCTTTCGTACTCCTATCAGGCTATTTTTCAAACAGATTACATGCCCCATCCTTTGTCTAAGCTCGAATATGATCAACAGATGAATTTTCCAATGGAGCTGGAATTTTTTTATCAGTGACTCGTACTTTTTCTTTCTTCTCTCTCTCAATTTCTGCCTCATTTATTGTTAGAATCACAGTACCACATTTTTCGTTCTTTCGTCTTTTTTTCTTTTATTCATTAGATGTGAGAAATTTAATTGAAAAGGATGTGAACATTGGTTGAATTTCTTTTTTAATCTTCTGCGAGTGTTAATTTGAGATGTTGCAAAATCCCGTTTGTCCAAATTCGTGCGAAGAAAAATTGCCGTGTTAGCTGGTCTCGTTGACTGATACGGTTTTAGTGGCGATTTCGTTTTACGAGCGATGCGATCCTCGATACTGAAATTTATAGTTCGGGACGAACTCGCTGGGTGATCGGAACGAATTCGGGATTTACGATCGGTCTCGAAGGAAATGCACCGATTATTCTTTGTTCCGCAGACTGGACTGGAGACCGGAATCTTTCGTTTAAAAGTTATAAACTTCGCATAATTAACAATTCTGTGTCTAGATATGCATATAGCGCTGCTTCAATCTGAGACTTCACATTTTGTAAATAGAAAATCCACGGACTTAATCTGGAATTTATATAAATAATTTTTAACTGAATTTCAGCTACTTGTTATGAACGAGCTGTTAAAGAATTACTGATGAAGCGTTTCATCTTTGGACAACTTCTAATTTTTAATCTTTGAAACTTTTTGACAGTATCTATCGTTCGTGGATAAAATAATTGAAAAGACACTGTCCATCTCCGTATTAGTCAGTCGGATGTTAATCCTTCAGCAGTCGAATATGGAAATATGTACCAAATCATAAATTTTCATAACGGAGATACTGAAACTGCGGCTCGAATAATCGAATAACTACAGTAACACTGATTTATTGAGCTAACTTGGCTTCCATTCAGTCCAGATAATTAATGTCCTAACTGTATTTCGTTATTGAGACACAATGTCGTTTATGTCCCTCGTGCTGTTACGGCAAAATTGTCACTTTCTATCGATGGTCTGCTCGTAAATATTTGATTTACGGTATTAAAATTTATTTTCTTCGTTGATAACAATTTACATCTGTGAAAACAAATGTAAAAATGTATGATATTGCAGTTATTAAAAACACATTCATTCACAATTATAACCTTTTGATAATTTTTAGTCCATCTGTATATTGTATAATAATTGAAATTCTTTCAAACTTGCATCACCTAAATAACAGTAATTTTTTCACAAAATTAGTAAAAAATTTCCAGCATTTTTTATATAAAAATTTCACGAATAAAAGATTCCGCGTTTTTGTTCATTCCGTATCAACAAAAATAGGTCATAAAAGAAGATCGATGAACATGCACATCATCACTCCTTATTAATCGTTCCTCTAACGCTTCCAACGTTTATCCGCCAAAGCCGCGAATTCATCTTCATTCCGCTTCAATCAAGAGCACACCGGATTTCATTCCGCGAGAATCGTCCTGATCTTTGCTCTCACATCTAGCACCAAGAATTTGCGTGCGTAAATATGCGCGTTCGTTTACACGGAAAATATTCTACGCGCTGGAAATTCGCGTTGAGGCAGTAGAGTTACTTCAACAGAAATTGCGATCAGAAGTTATCCACTTCGCAGTAGATACAGAAATTCTTCAGTGTAATTTATCTCGCGACGATGTTTCAGAAGAATTCGTTTCACTTTGTGAGAAAGCAATAAAATTATAGGACGGTTTAATAAAATACTGTATGGTTTTATATCGTAGAATAAAAAAGCTTGAGCGAATAATCAGTTGAAACGTAATAAGTACTGTCGCGATATTTTTTGCAATTGCCGTTGAAAAGCTTCTCGATAGATTCCTATCTCTATGGCTATTGATTCCGATATACAAGTAATGAGTTCTAATACCTACGTTCAAACTTGGATCTGATATTGGAAAATTGCTTCACTGAAGATACTATTGACAAACTGCTGATAAAATTGCTAATAAATCGAGGATTATATCGATATCCTTCACGAAGATGCAACTCCTACAATCGGTTTCTTTTTCTTGTATCATTTCCATTCTATTAGCAATATTATTAATAACATAATAACAAATATAATAATGATAAGATTTTAATGATATTATTAATAACAATAACAAATATTTCAATAAAAATATTTTAATTCGATAATCACTTTAATGGTAAATTCATTGCAATAAAAAATTGTCAAACTTATTATCATGCAATCATTATTTGAATATAATTATACACAAAAAAGAACTTGTAAAATTACGCCCTTCCAACGGGGACGATTTTAATGATGTAAGAGATATTGCAAACGAATGTTCGATCTCGAACAATAGCAATCTATGTCGAGCTCGCCATTAAAAGAGTATCGACTCGAGAAACGATGAAGAAAATAAAATTGTGAACACGACATTAACTTGCCTGCTTCTTCGCCTAACGAGAGGATCGTCCTTTCATTCAAGGGTCGTCTTCTTCGTTTGAAACTTTGTCCGATCGTTCCAGGAACAGAAAAATAATACACTCAACCGAAGTAAGCAATCCTTCTTAATTGCGAAGGAACGTACTGGACAAACTTTTCCAGATCTCGTAAACTTTTAATCATTTATATTACATATATAAAAGTACATTTTACGAATTGTAAACGAATCAAAAATATGATAACAAAAATAGGACAGAAACTCGTAAGGGAGTTTAAGATCCGTGTCTAACTGGAAAAATCGTTATGTTTGGAAGCAAAGCATTCTCATGGCTCGCCTCGATTAACGAATATTAATCAGAGTCGAAGAATCTACATGACCGTGGCTCAAGCGGCGCGTCTTTATCGCCTATCGATGGAAATTTATCGTGAAATTATCAAAAATATTAATTGCTTTACATTGATAACGGAGTACCTCCGTATTTATTTTTAATGATACAAAGAACCACGGCAAAATTTGAGCGTGTATTCACGTCGAACGTAAAATTTTATGCATTCTTTTTTTACATTTTCAATGTAATAAACAAAATATTTGGTGATGAGAGTATATTTTCTCTATTACACAAATTGATTGATAAAAACACAGGCAAAATATCTCTGTCAAATATAATATGAGATCTATTCATGAATACGAAAGTGTCGATTTCTCGGAATTATACTCGCTAATGAGATAGTGTTGATCGTATTGTGGCTGAAGTTTCTATGCGAAAAAGTGAAAAAAAAGAAAAAAATAAAACCCGGGCTAACGTAATAGTAATCCGAGTTTAAGGAGGAAAACGATATTTAATCGACTAACATCAGTCGTTCGATAACATTCGCGTCGATCGCGATGGTTGGAGTTTGTACTTTCCCTTTCTACGCGAGTTATTCTTCTTTCAGCAAGCGCCGTGACTATTAGTTAATAGTATATGGTCGACGTATATTTGCTGCGATCGAGAGTGTTAGCACTTGTCAGTGGTAATTTTTTACCACACGGTGGGAAAATTAAAATCCACTATGATAATATTTGAGATTTGAGAATTCACGAGTTAAAACCTCGAGTCAAAAACAAAAAACAAATTCTCCACTGTTTTCAAAATTCAGTTTTTTTAAAATAACATGAGTATCATCATCCGTTCTTCCAAAAATTATTTTAATAGTTTTGAATTGATTGATATACTTTTGTAATTTTATATTGTAACTACTTTAGGTTGCAATAACGTGTTCCAGTAAGGTTTCCAACGTTTACAATATGAGAAATACAGTTTAATTCAGTTCAGTAGGCGTTTCTTCTCTAAATAATGCTCGTTGTTAGGTTCAACTGGCTGTAAAGATAAGCAAAGGAACGTAAGCAGTTTTCACGAAAGAATCGACAGTTTCATACTTTAGGAGGAAAGTTTTTCCATTATGGACTTATAATCTTCGGCTTCATTGGTGTAGTAAGCGAAGAGCGACTTGCAAGAACTATAACTAGACGCTAAATCCTAATCTTTCCTACTTATCAAAGTAGCGAGCATCTACGCCAGGAAGGTCGAGAAATTTGCTTTGAAACTACTTAGTCAAGTCGCTTCGCGTGAATCGGTCCTTTGATCGATCGTTTCTCTACACTTTTTCGACTACAGAATTGAATTAGACGTTACGAAATGGCAAATAGAATATTTAAATTAAAGACGGCGATAAAGTTCCAATAAATATAATATACAATAAAAAAAGTTATTACGAGAAAAAGATCGTTTCTTCCATAAAAAAAAGTGTTATATTCAAAGTTCCATACAAAATAACCTCTGAGACCCCTAACCATAAAAATTCGCGAAGAATCAGACATTTCAACCACAACGAAGCCTTCCACGAGCAACCAAGCGTCGCTGGTAACTCGAAAGAAGAATTTATGCTGGGACCATTCATCGAACCGTCGAGTAAGACGTTATAGCTATCGTCTCCTTTGGCTCGGAACGATGGGACGACAGAAAAGAGATCAAACGATCGGGAACTTTCGAAGCGAATGCTATTAAGCGCACCCGGCGCGGATTACGTGATCTCTGTAGCTATCGATGTGCTAAGAATTTTTCTCTCTCGTAGTTCACCTGACATTTGTCTTCACAGATGTAAACAATGTTCCTTGGTTCTTAAAAATCTCTTACAGATAGAACGAAATTTAATGCTTAATCGTATGTCAGTATCAGTGAAATTCGGAATATAAAGCAGGAGAATGTGAAAGAGATAAAATATGAATTATGCAGAGTTTCTTAATCGTTATTGGTTCAGGTATGATGCATGAAGCTATTGTTTAGACATTTTGGGAATTTTCAATTTCTGTATCTTAAGGAAGATTTCAATAGGAACCTGTTACTCATATCTTATTTCAAGTATTTTCGATCTTGATCTAATACGTATGTTACTGTTAATTAATTTTTATTTAGATATTTTGATAGCCGAAAGTGTGAAAATTTCGTCGTACCTTTGAAAATTTGTTACCGTGATTCGAAAATATTTACAGGTCATTTATTGTCAGTTTTGTATAATCCACCAAATCACTCGATGCAATTTATATGATTCTATTAATCGGAATTGAGTGACATTTGGAGTGATGTAGAAAAATATGTTATTTTCATTTGAAACAGGTTACTGTATACCTTTTAAATAATATACATCGCACACGTACATCTATGAAACAACCACTTTATAAATACCAAAATATATCAATTCTCGATACACCTTCTACACTTGCCAAGCCGGTAAAAAAGACTGTAGCAGCCGATTGTCTCGCTGATTTACGTTCCTTTCGTATTACGACAGACAAAATGGCCGGAACGAACACTAGCAACCAGAAGTAACAGATATAATCAATATCGACACAACCACCGGATCAGCTTCTCGGAAACAGTATCGAAACAACGGTTCTTTCCAGGCAATCAAATCTGTCGAAGCAACCGCCGTTTTTTCATCCCCGTTCCCTCGATCGCCAAGACTCTGTTTTCCACTTGATTCTCCACCGCCCTTCGCTCTATTTATCCAAAGAGCGTGCACGGTTCAGCGAAAGGTCCGAACATTTTGCTATTTTCTGCACCCTACGCCGGTCTTCCGCTTCGTCTAAAGGCTGCACGCCTTTTGTACGACGACCGTAGATCGGATAAACTCATCCAACATCGCCCCTCTCGCTATGTCAGTGTCTTGTGTCTGTGTATGTGTGAAAATATGGCGAACTTCCATCCCTGTGGCAGACGTTCGTGAAATTGTTGCACCTAACCACAGCAAATTCTAGCCTTGTTGCAGAGGCACCTGACAAAGGGACGTTTTTCATCGAACTTCGCTTTAAACTAGGCAACCATATTTTGAAGATTGAAAAAGGAGCTTGTGATTTTAGTAACTATCGGCGATTAATAGATTGTGGATGTTAATGCAAATTCAAAGTTCAAAATCGAAATTTGTTTAACTCTCCAAGTATTATAAAAAATTTATTATAGATGTCGTTCAATTAATTCATGGTAGATTTAATGATGATGTTGGATTTTTTGATAGCGATTACAATGATATTGTTTGGTTCTAATCTAGTAACGAGATTTGGCGTAAGCGTAATAAGATCACTTCAATTACCTTTATCATCAATAGATTGAAACATTCTTTTCCATTATAAGTGCCGTAATTTCGAAGATCGTAGCTAGTCAATTAATACGTTTTAGTAAAAATAAAATCATTAAAAATAGGTATGTCAGTTTAAAGCGATCGCAAAAGTTGTTCACAAACCTGTAACATTTAAGCAGTTTTTATCGTTCGTACATACTCGGAATTTGTAAAATACATCGATCATAAATAACCAGGAGTTTTCATCATTTCCAGATATTTTTTGAAGTATCGTACACGTTAAATCTGTGACAACGTCCGATGAATTGCGAATGGTTGACGAATACAAGTGTTTTAAATAAATTTACGCACACGTTCTTGTGTATAAAATATAGAATTTCTATTGATTGCAGATTGTAAAAATATGTCAGAAATCTCAGTTAAGATTGAAATTGTTATCAATTATGTGAGATCTATAATTAACCGATCATAAATAATTAAGAAAGTAGAACGCATTTAAAATAATTTTCTCGACAGACAAAGAACGTGATTTCATATAATTGCAAATCACAGCATTTACCAGCAATTCTTGGTTAGGAATAAAAGAATCTTGTAATGTGAATAATCGTCATAAATTGGGGTACCTACGAGTATTCGCATTTCTGTTCTTCGATATTATAATTACTTCGGATTATAAATTATAAAACCAATTACTCGATGTAACTGCAACAAAACCATTTAAATAAATCATTTAAAATAAACGGAACAAACTATCGAATTGAAAATATCTAAGTCGGACAAGCATATTCTTCATTTTGGAAATATTAAAAAAATATTTGGATACAGATAGAGAAAATTCTATCGTAAATAAACATAAAACTTTGCCCTTTTTTATAGGAAAATCCTATTATTCTGACGTCATAGCAAGCTGTAGTGAAAATAAATTTGTACGCAGAGTCGTGCTCGTTCGATTATTCATAGCAGGCACAGTCAACATAAACCACCCCGCATCCCTCGTATTCCGGTTGAAACATAAAAGGAAGTCAGGCGAGGCTCTCAAAAATTCACGCCGCGTTGTACGAAACGCGGAGTAAAAATCAGTATTTTATACAAAAGAAATGTACGTAGCACCACGGAGCACCTACGTTGTTTAACGGAAACGACGAAATTCCACGCCATTTTTATCTTAACCTAGTTGATTGAAATTAGAAATATCGAAATCCAAGTATATACTTTTCTGATCGTTTTTGATACCGATACAAAGATTTTTAATATCTTCGACGTGTGATTCAAAAATTACAAAAATGAGCTCAAATTTTACATAAAATTATTTAATTGATTCGAAACAAAAACAACGAGATAGAAAGAGAAAATTGTTTGAAAATGCGTATTCAATGGGTCAAAAGAAACAGAAATGTATGTTTTATATCGGGTGTTCTTTTTTCGTGAAGAAACGCGGTATTCTGACGAGAATAAACAACCAGCGCGAGTACATGTTCAAAGTGTCCAGCAAATATTTGCATTAAGATTCCGGAATCACACAGTGTCGCGTTAACGAATGACACAGAAGCGGTGGAAAGCATAAAGCCTCACTGTGAATAGGATCGTTGTAAATAATGAGAATAATTGAACTTACCTAGCTTGTGAAACGTTAATCGACTTTAAATATCGTGTCGTCCATTGCAGGGAATGTTACGTGCGCAAGAAATGAATGATTAATGACGCGGAAAAATAAAACAATTTTAATTTCCAACGTACTTGAACTTTCGTGTCAACGATCTGAATTACTATTCAGAGTGCTCGCAAAAAATTTTCAAAATCAAATATTTTCCTACAATTTTACGATTACCGACCGCTTTAATATTGAATTTTTATATGAGAATAACGAAAGCTGAGCTATCGGAATATTAAAATTATGAATTACGAAGTTAAATATCTCATTTTTAAAATTTAGTTTTTCAAACTTTTGAAGTTTCAAACTTGAGTAATCGCCAAATTTTTATCCGCGATCATCCCATACTTTCAAGTGTCGAGCAAATCTTCAAAAGAAAGAAGCTCTTACCTTTTTTTCATCGTGATTTCGAATGTACGTAGAAATAATAATGCCAAAAGTCATTAGAACGCTCAGACATGTATCGAAAACAGAGGCTTCGATGGAATGAGTCAGAACGCCAAGTGTACGTACATCGAACTTTGTTTTATTTGATCCATAAACATAATCAACGTACGTTAAACGCGTCTACATACGCGACTTTTATAACAATCTAATAAATACTCGAGGAACAATAATTTTATAATCCTCACACATAATTCTAATAGCAAGTACACGTATATATCTTGTATAGCATCTGCATCATTATGAGTGATCAATTTAATCATCATATTATATAATGTGTTTTGTTGATAGAGGAGGCGTACAGTGAGGTGTAAATTCGATAGCTAATTAACGATAATTTTAACTTTCTATAATTATCGAAGAATTTTGAGCTTATAACACACTACGTTAGATTTTTACATTAATTTGAACTAACAGCTGCTATAAAACGATTCTATGGTCCCAGTATAATAACGTATCAATAAAATATTATTCATAAGTCGGATCAACGAAGAAATAAGTAAATAAAAATGTTAGAGGTACGAATATAGGTGTATACGTATATATAATTCCCAAGTCCCATGGTGTTATGGAGGATTATATATCTCGAACACCAGTTGGACTTTGCACTGTTAAATTGACGAGACCCTGGAGACTGAGAACTACCAGAGATTGGAATGGTCAAAAGTAACGTTATCGCTAAAGGATGAAATATTACGTTTTTTAGAATTTTTATTTCTCATTCGATTCATAAGGGTTCTTAAGAAGTGGTGGAAATAAATCTTGAAAAATCCAAGGGGCTGTGCGATTATCATTTAAGAGATTAACTGCTTCATTGTTCCATTTATCTTCCTTTCGAGCTTGTTCCATTTATCTTCTTCTTCATACTATACATCAAACGCGAGAAACAAAATCTCTAGCTTAAAACACTTAAATACTTCAGGTACTCCTTCTTAAGTCAAAATCAATATTTCCTCCGACTTTTAAAACAAATTTACAACTCACCATACGGCTCCTCCGCCGCCTACACGTGTATTAACACATAAGAAGAGCAAAAGAAACCTGCTTCGTCAACACATAATCAGTTCACAATTCTTTCCATGCAAACGCCGCCAGCGTCCGCTGCAATCGATGTACCATTACGAATCCGATGCGTTAATTAAGTTACCTAACAACTCACTTGTTAACGAGGATAACGAGGATAACGACCGAATAACGGGACGAGATTCGTCGTACCATTCTGTACAAGATCTCAGCTCGAGCAAGTAGGAGACATTAAATTTCAGGCAAGTTTACGTAATTCGTAGGATTTTGTTTGGCTAATTGAAATAAACGCGCTAACGACCGATCCGATTCCACGTCCATTAACCGAATTAGCAATTTGCACGAGTGGAAAAACGAATCGTGTCGATCATCGATTACAGTGTACCGTTGGCCACGCGAAAATTCGTGAAAGCATAGTGTGTAACAGAGTGAAAGAGAATGATATGGTAAACGATTTATTTGCATTTCTACGGTCGTTTACAGAGCGTTAGCCGAGCCTTTGTTACGTGCTTCGGCGACATCTCACCACATTCGCGCGGATCACTTCTACCAAGCCCTTCGTGCTTGTTCTTCTATTGTATACATACCTGAAACAGGCAAATGAGTTTAATTAGGATTGATTTTCAGACTCGTGTAGTGTAATAAATGTGAAGTAACGTGTGCTTTTTTCAGTTACCCTTCCATAAAATCGAGTTAAGTTTTTTTCAGGAGAGACAATAGATAAGCTATCAAAGCTTAATTTCGCTCCTTGATTTTATAGAATCATTTTTACGGAAAGTTCGTGTGGAATAAATTGCACCTTCTGCTTGAACCTTAAGAAACGCAGGCTAATATCTCCAAAAAAGTGAATCGCAGAGCAACCAATCAAATTTTGATATCTGTAGTCCTCAAATTACTTCTATAATACTTATGTAAACGTTACTTTTGAACTTTCATGAGATACATTGATGTCGATTATTAATTATCGGACTTTACAAAGATGCGATAAAAGATTATAAAGATATGACGAACATATCGGTTAAAAATAAAACAACTACTATTTTTCAGTGGTATCCATCAGTTTGCTCAAAGTCATAACAAACATCGCCACCCTCAATCAAATAATGAAACAAACACTTCAGAACGCTATCTTTATTATCCTTCAGGCGATCACGTACCTAAAAAAAGCTTTTTAATCATGTTCACCATTATAGTTCCACTACAACAATTCGACATCCGTTTGAAACAAAAGTTTTGGCGATATCTTGCCAGTAATATGACTGACAAACAACAGACATCAGTTGTAACACAACGTTAATTGCGGACAGGATAGCAACGAGAAAAGGACTGAGGTAGATTTCATTTCTCGTTGCAACAGGATCATGAGACGGAGCTACGGAATTATCACTAGCGTGGTCATAAAGCGGCCGAAAGCATCGTTTCGTCGCTATCTTTACGAGGAAATTATGCAGTACAGCGGAACCAGGTTCTGCTCTCGCAACGACGCCCAGAACAACGTTCCTTGATGCATAAGTTCCGTGAATAAGTCGTATAAATTCCCGTCGGCGGATTTACCACGTAACTATTTTTCAAGCACGTGCTTATAAGTTTTTACAAGCCTCGCACCATGTCACACTACGACCTACTTCGTTTCAACTGAATGGACGAATAGATGGGGCGACGAAACGAATCCAGAATTTATTACGAATTTCTGAATGTTAGATGTGAAATGGGACGGGAGGATTTTTGTTGTCGTTTTAAGATTATGATGCGTAGTTTCTAAAATAATTTTGTGGCAAGAACTACGAATGATTCAAAGTTTTTAGTGTAGAGTACGGTAGAATAAAGCTTACTTGAGAATTTTTGTTGTCGTTTTGAGATTATGACTGTGCAGTTTTAAAAATAATTGTAGACAAGAAAAGAAAATTTCAAAAAATATTCATTTGAAACACAACGCATATTAACTGTTTATATTTTTATCAGCTGATGACGCACGTGGGGTTACATGCAAGTGGGTGCTTTTCAGAGAAAGTCTCTCTTTGATCGTATCAGGATAATGGATTCAAGGAAAATTAAAAACTTCGCTTGAGATGAAAATTGTAGTCCATTACACTGGCGAACGTTTAAATTAATCCATTAATCGCAGCACTATCATTTACATGGAAAAAATAATGCCTCCAAATTTTCGTTATCATCATAACCATACTTTTCCCGGGTGGATTTAATCGTGCCAATGTAATAACGAAAATAAATAATTTCGTATTGACTACGTTGCTGATGCAAAATTGCACAAAATGCGATATACAAGAAGATATACACAGAAAGTTCATTAGCGAAAGTACTATCCAAATTAACAATCTACTGTTTTAAAATAATGAAAAATGGTTTTGCTAGATAAACCACGGATAGTTCTACGTATAACTTGCATGTTGATTAAATGTAGGGTATTATTGGGATTATTTGTTTTATCATTGATTATATTATTCTCTACAAAATTCTTTACTTTATTACACTATCATATTGTATGATATTATATATATTAGATATTATAGATAAGATATATTATATATTACATATAAGACCCATTTCATCTCGATTTCCAATTCTCTATTCTTTTCATCACATTCTTCATAAAACATTTTTCGTCACGAAACCATAAGAAAACATAGGCAAACTTGTTGAATGACCTGACACCATTACTATCACTCAGGCTCATAAATTCAGCTCAAAACCATTTTCACAAATCGTCGTCAATATTCGCACACCCTCAATCTTCGTAAGTTCCGCTAGAAGAAGCATTATGGATAACAAAAAACTACCTATTCCTTCATCATTCTATATATATTATTCTATAATGAAGTTTTGTCCCATGTGATTGACAAGAACGAATTAAAGGACTGTTTATTGAAGTGTCTTTTCCAGCAACTTCCTCCTCGAACGTTCGACGCTCGCGTCTTGTCGTCGATGACAGATTGTCAGGCAAAGCCAAGTCGAGGCACCGTTTATTCGTTTATGACCGTTTCTCGGTCGTCTCGATACTCCCATTGAAAAGAACCGCCCTAATATGTTCATGAATTATGATCAGACATCTAGCGACGACCACGAACTCGACCGCCTCGTAATTAGGCTATCATCCTTCGAGAACAAACTGTTGCTTCCCTCCACTAAAATTGGACGAAGATAGATTGCTTGATAGATTGCATAGTTTGCTAATTTATTATCGTTAATTTCTTTTTTGCGACTTTCTGACGTTTTTCTTTTTACTGCTTTAACTTTTTTACCGTTTAAAGTTTGACAAAGATTGTCATTTCAATTTTATCCAAGTTATATTTCGTGGAATATTTGGAAACTAAGTTTATCGATTGATAGTAATTTATAGTGTCAATTTTGTAATTAAAAGTGAGTATATCGAAATTGTGGAAGAGGTCACGTATGACGTCACATACAGTCGGCTGAATGGCTTAGGGAAACCAATTCGGTTAGACATGAAAAACTTATACCTACTACTTGTCTGATAGAGTTTCGTGTTATATTACTTGGCAGACATTTCTGCGGTACATACTACTTGTCTGGTATATCGTTGTTAGTACTTAGAACTTTGGTAGTACTTCGGTACTTTGGTACTTTAGTGCGTTAGTACTTTAGTGCTTACTAAATACTAATTCGGCATTTCACTACTTCAGCACTTCACTACTTCAGCACTTCAGTACGTTAGTACTTCAGTACTTCCACTTCAACTTCATCTTCAACTTCAACTTCAACTTCAACTTCAACTTCAACTTCAACTTCAACTTCAACTTCAACTTCAACTTCAACTTCAACTTCAACTTCAACTTCAACTTCAACTTCAACATCAAGTGCTTTAGTACTCTGGTAGTACTTTAGTAGTACTTTGGTACTTTGATACTTTGATAGTACTTTAGTACGTTAGTACTTTCGTACTTTAGTATTCAGCACTTCAGTACTTCACTACTTCCTTGTTGCGTAGTTCATTGAGAGACTTGCTGTCACATGAAAGTTAACATTCCATAGAATGTTATGAATTGTACAGTATGTAATCATATAAAAATAATGTTTATTTTTGTTACAGTTAATAATAGTAACCACGGTTCATTAATGATAAACGTGAGATTTATGATCCTATTCCTTGTAAGTTCCTATCGTTTACATTTATTTTATTTTCCATTTTCCATTTCTCAATAGGTCTTTTTTTAAGTTAATATAGTATCTTCAGAGCATTCAAAATCTTCATAAATTTCGAAATTTGAAGCACGTCTATCGATCAATATTAATTCTCATCGATACTCCTTTCATCATAGAGCGGCTCCTATTGCAAAACATCAAACATAACTCCCTCTTGCCCTTCTCTAGTCTCTGATGCTCTCGTTCATTTCACTTTCTCTCAGAAACATCCTTCGAGCTCTGATGCCTTTCACCAACAGTTGAGAGATTACAATATAGATGTTCCGGACAGATGTTGAATCAACGATCAGTTTATCAGTCGATCCTCAGATTGTCTCCTCTGTGATGTGAACCGTGATGTGATCGTCACGGATTTATAGTTACCATAGTAACGATGTGATCGTACTTGCAGCTGTTCGAATAGAAAGCCAGCACATTGCAGTAATCTTCTGTACAGTACCATGTAGAAAGCATACAAAGGATATTAAACGTTAAATTAGTTTTGGATAAATATGGAACGACTAAAATTATAGAATTCGATGTAAACGATGAAATAAATGTTACATTCGTGGAAAATTCGACATCAACCAGAAAAATGACGTAAAAATCCATCATAATCAGTTCTTAAGTTCGGTATGTCTATCATGTATGTATATCATGCCTGGTAATTACTTAATGTTTAATAATTAGTTGAACCAAAATTGAGAAATAGCTTGGATTGCCAGAAAGATAATTTTTTGAACAAAGGAAAGATAGAATGGAACATACGGTTTAACATTTACGATCATGTGGCGTTACGTAGAGCAGTAAAGTTGGGTTGCAATCGCGCGGGAGGACACTAGCGAGCAATTAAGGTGTCCTTACAAGCGATCGAAGGGATACGATGTAACCGCGATGTTCCCTGAATCGTATCTTCTCGGGTCTTAATCGTTTAACGGAGTTTCCAGCAGGAAATTGTGGCTGACAATTGATTTCGTGGCCTCTCGCGGTGCCTGTTCAATTTATCCTCCAACGACTCTGGATTGGCAGAAGTATCGTACGTTCCAGTAAAACGTGGAAAATTGTACGCGAAAAAATCCGTTCGATTTATCTTCTAATTAGTCACAGTTCGTTCTGATTTTCCCCTTTCAAGGCGATTGGATTCCGCCTTTAGTATTAAAGGCGAAATATTTTATACGTGTAACTCTATGTACACAAAAAAGTAGTATATTTAAATGAGTTATTTAAAATCAAATTGATCGACTTCATTTTCTGAGAAATGTTCATTCTATCCTAGTATACTCAATTCAACTATTCTAGTAATACATGTTATTGAAAGTTCAAGTAACAATAATACATCAGGGTCGAGTTTTCAGAGTAAAGTTTTAACTACCGTAAGATACGACTGTCCGAATTGTATACATGAAACTCGAATTAAAGCGAATGACGTTTGTAGAGGTTACGAAGCATTCATTGCAACGATGAATCTATCGAAAGAGGGTGAGAAAATAGAGGTCGAGATTGTGGATGAAAAACAGTGTATATAGAACTGTCTCGTTTGACAATTCCACGATGCAATTATTCCTGGTAAAAATATAGTCTTATGTAGTAAAAGAAAGATACATTCCCGGCTCCCAACTTCACGAAATAAGTTAAGACAAGTTAAGTTACGAAATCTGACACTCAAATTCTACAATCTACGCACCGAAGTCAACGTGACAAGCAGATCTTGGAATCTTCTACTAGAATTAACGCATGTGAAAAGTTTAAAGCCTAAACTAGAACAGCGTGTCAATCGTAACGGGTGAAGGATAAAGCGATTAAACTAGGCCGCGAGACTCACGTCGGTCCCGATTCCATCGTGGCGGAAACGGCGTTTATATCAGGTTTGTCCGGTAATTGCGGCCGCGAGTCGATTTCCAAGCTCATAGCCCGTGAAAATTTGCGGCCGGAGTCGCGTGCAGGGGTTGAAACACGCTCGCGCCCGCCCGATGACGCGCGCGGGCTCTGCCCGCTTCCTAACGAGGCCACCAGCCGAGCCGAATTCTCCACATGCCCTGCGCCACCAAATTCGAGAGAAACGGGCCTTCGTGCGCAACGCGGCCAGCCGATATCGATGATGCAACGGAATCCGATTTCCTGCCACTGGCTACGCTCCCAGAACAATCCGCCTCTCCCTTTCGCAGATGATCAAAGGAATGTTCGATCGAGGTAGCCAGAGACGAATTGGTAAGATATGAAAATTCGCGATCGACGCTGTCTACCAGGCTAGTGGTGATTATGGGTGAAGGTGATTGAAAGAATTTAGAGAGAGGATCTCCGACCCTTAACTGGTACAATGAAGTATATGTACAGAAATTCAGGAAAGTAGACACCTTTTATGTACACATCGCGCATGTAATACGTAACATTTTGAAGTTTCGTTGGCGTTGCTAGTCTTGACTACCATAATTATATTGATAAAGTTTGAAACAAGTCCGAAAATATACATAGAAGCTACAAGATACTTAGTGCAAGTCTATGTATATTTCACCAAGATTACAAATAATTTATACTTAGATTCTTCCGTATTATAATTTATCATCTTACTCAGTTTCGTCAATCCAAATCTAACCTTAACAAAAAAAAAAAGATTCTCAGAATGAAAGTATTATAGTTACTAACCTAACTCACTCTTCCTCCGTCATTTATCAGGATTTTTCCTGAAACCAAGATCCACTTATTTTCCCATATCCTTCAACACTAACCCCTTCGTTCGATAAAAACACCATAAGAAACGCAATTAAGCGTTTCGTGACCGCCTTCACATCCGCCAATACTTTCGAATCGAAACCCGAAGAATCCAAACCCCGTGGTGTTGGTTTTCGTCTCACGTACACGAATAGATTGTTTTCATCGGACAACGAAAATGGAAACAAAGGGGCGTCCAGCGACAGTTCGTCAGCGGTTTCTTTCGCACCTAACTGTGTCCGCGTTTCGATTCCAATTACAACGAGTAGGACGAGGAGCAATTAAGCAGTCCGTACGATCGACCGAAGGGATTCGAAGCCACCGGGTTCCGATCGTTACATCTAACACAGACCAGAGGCCAGGCCTGGCTGCTGGGAATTGCGGCCAACAATTGATTCCACGAGCCAGGCACGCTTCTAATTTGTCCTAATGCCACCCGAGAACGAACTATATTTTGGTTTGGCTATAGCCTTTCGCGCAGGGATAATCAATCGACTCATTAAAATAAATCTATTTCCAAGGTGTTTCTGAAGGAATTAAACACATTTCAATTGGAAATACTTTGTATGGGTTTCAAAGGCTTTGCAAGTTCTTTAGAGAAGTCTTAAATGATATGAATTATTATACGTTATTATACAGGGTCTGAAGAAAGTATCTGTAAGCCTCTTTCATTAGTCGAATAGTTGAAGTATCATGAAATTTTTATTTATTTTCTAAGTATGAAAAAACAACATTCTTTAGGAACTATTATGATTCTAAATTCAAATGTAGCTAGTATAAAAAAAGTAGAATTGATTTTGCTCAATTTACTAGTTTATATTACGGACTCTTTTTAGAATGTTCCTCAATTGTTTATCCAAAATATATAAGGAACATAAACGAAAATAGTTTTAGATTAAAAATTTCAGAGGTGCAAATGGCTTTCCTCGGACAACGTTTTCTTTGTGAACTTAAAAGAAACCAACGTTCGAACACGTTATTTGAAAAAATCGAGACGAACTAATGAAAGAAAGTAGAACGACTTCTACCAAGTAGCGTCACTACTGTCAGCATCCAACTTCATAAGTAAGATTCCATCTAGAATCTTCCATTTGCCAACTGCACGCACGCCGAATGTTGAAAATTCTCCACAGCAATAGCAAATACTCGACTCTGGTTAAATCTTTGAAAAAATACTCCATTTTCCTCTTCTTTCCTCGCGTGTCTCTTGGATTTCTGTTTTCTGTTGTTTTCTTGTCACTGTTGTATTTCCGTCAATAAATCAACATGATGGCTGTGCTCGCTACATTGCATCGTTGCTGATCAGTCTTAAAATTTCCCTCATATTTCGACTTTTGAATAGCTTTGATGTTCGTTCACGTGCGATGCGCGAAAAAAGATAATATTTCGATATTGTGTACTAAATAGAATTCACGTGAAGTTAATTTAAACTAAGCCATCCAAAACAAGTAAAACTCAAAACAATTGGTATTTATAGCGAAACGAATAATATTAATTACGAAAGCTTATTTTACTATGATCAAAAATCATGTAATAGAGGAACGCGTGATTAAATAAGTGATCTACGAAACGAATTAAATCTTCTACAAAGGATGCTTTCATGCCTCACGTGCATTTAAAACGAGTACGTGAATGCAAGTTTTACACGAATTAAACGCCATGAAATAGAACAGAAATCGAGCAGAGAACATTTAACCGAAGGCTAAAAATATATTTGAACAATGATATTCGGAGGAAAGGGGAATGGTGCACTACATGAACGAGTTCTCCTGAAAATTATATATATTTGAATAAATATCGAAGCCATTAGTTAGACGGCTATGTTTTATTGATTGTCAACGTCCACTGTTGCTTGATGTGACATATTCGAGTTTGCGACCTGATAAATTTACTTCAGCCCCTCGATATCATTAAATGCGCCAATAATTTCTTATACACGAAAATATTCTAAAAATATTTCAAAAAGGAAACAGAAAAGAAACGAAAAAGAACGCGTTTCGAATTGTTTTAAACTGAGAACAAAAGAATAACGTTTTGATCTGAAAAACAAAAAAGAATATCCTGTTTTGAAGATTCCTCTGTGAAGGGCAGCACATTTCTATTGTTCGAGCAGTAGGGATTATTTTTCCATACAATGCTGGTCGACTGGAGCGTTACAAATAATCTCGATGAAAGCTTGATCCACCGCTCTCTTCTGAATTCGCGAGCGACGTGCGAGCTTGTGTAATTCGCGAACACCATTGTGCCCGGCCGAAATATTCGACGCCAGATCGATTCCCGGTATAACGAGTGTAGCGTTAACAGTGGACCAATTAAAACCTCCATTTAAATCGGGGAAAGGAAAGAAATGAGGAGATAACAGGCGGATTTTGTCGTTCGTTTGACGATCGAGGAAAGAAGCGTAACAATTGGCTTAAACGTATCGGGTTTGTGTAATATAAAATTGAATTCGATATTGTAGAAAAATACTGATCCAGGTACGAGCCTCGGGTTTTCTGTGATCTTTAAATTAGAATGAAAAACTTTAATCAATTAAAAGTTTTGTTTGTACAAGAAATAAAAAATCATTTATATGGATTTCTTCGTTGAGTGTTAACAGAATAATGATAAAACATTTCATTCTATTCATTTGACTTTATAAAAAATCTCTCATAGTAAAATTTCAGTCCTAATATCGGGAACGTAATTTTCGTTCATGATAACTTTTAAGGGTTAAATAAAATTTCAATATAATATCAAAGAATTTTATCACACTGTACAATTTGCTTTTCCTATAATGATCGATACCCAACAAAGCAGTTTGTGTATTTTGTTATAATATTTACAATTCTTAATACCAATAAACAACGTATCTATTTATTATAAAATAAAAAGCCCTTGGTTAACTAATTATCTAGCTTGTACTTTGAGCAGCGTGGAATGTTTACATTTTCTATGACAGCTTCTCGGCGGTATTTAGGTTAAGAGGTGAAAAGGAAAAACATAGGAAAATAGTTGGACAGGTATCGATTTTCAAGTAACCAGTGACACGTATATCCATGTCGCTGTTAAATATCCGCGCTTTTTTACGGTCCAACTCATTGTTTACCTCGCACATTGTTCACGGTTCTACACACGTCTACACGCTGATTCTCGTAACATCCAAGGTAGCTACGTAGCGTGCAGCTTTTGTGTTAAATATGCCCTTTACATTATCCCCCTCGTTGTACGGATGACACGCATCGAATGTTGGCTATTGTGTTTCCTCGAAAGACTGAACATCGTGTCTTACAAGAACTACACCACTCTGCAGCGATTTTTGTGCGAATTTCGATCATCTTTTCAACAAAAAGAGAGGAACAAAGAAGGTACTGGTCATAGAATTACAAGAAAAAAAAAAAATACTAAAACGTAAAACGTTGAAGAAATAAAAATGTAACTAGAAGTTTTAATAATAATTTTTCTATTGCTTCTAGAGTATAGTTTTAGTATATATAGCTAAGTATATACACCTGATACGTAAATTTGTAAATTTAATTAGAATTTAATTTAGAATTGATTATCGATTGCATAGGAATTGGAATTAAACTATAATGTGATTGAGTGTTTGTGTACTTTTGTATAACAGATTAATTTAAGTAGATGAGCAAATTCTGGCATATCTAAAATTTATTACGTCCAGTAATAATAGAGTTTAGTAATTTAGTCTTTCCAGATTTAAATATACAATGCAAAGTATCGCAAATCCAATAAAACTCTTTGGTCAATTGCATATAACAATCAAACTACAGTTAGGAACCTAAAAGCTCAAGTTTCTAATTGTAAATTTCCAATTACTCTACTTGCAAAGCAACCAATATCTCGACTTGGCATTGTGGTAAGAATTCGAGTTTCGATCGACTACTGATCAAATACGTTCAAATGTTCGCAGACATTCCCAATCCCTCAAATTATTCCAGAAGAAAAATGTTAGTTACAACAGATATTAAAATGAAACAAAGGCAAAGGAACTTCTTTCAACCATACTGTCGTTCCTTCTTTATAGTATAATTTTTTCATGAATAATTTGTACGACGAGTTATGTATTCCGAGCAGTAGAAAGCCAAAATTATCGAAGGTTTGGTAAAAGACTCGCAGCTTTCAGTTCTCGGAAATGAATTTCGCTTAATGCCCAAAAGAATCGTTTCATTTCATCGTACAATACCTATATAATTTGTCGCCCGTGTTTCACAAAGGTTTCGACAAACAGAGGGAAATAATTTCCATGAAACACGGTCTTTTCCGCGAAACAGTCGTCTCTTTGAAACGAACTGCTCAATGAAATTTCCTGCTCGGATCGTTCGATGCACGCGTTAATCTTTTCTCTCGTCGAAAAGCTCGTCTTCTATCCGATCGATTGCGTGTAACAGTTTCCATCGAAATACACTCTCGAATGACAACGTTCCCGTGAACCCATTTAAATTTAGACCACTATGGGGTTGGGGAAACAAGATCCTTTGTAGGCGAGATCCCTCGAATTTCGTTCGTTCGACGATAAGGTCAGCCTCTCTTAAAAGTGGCGCGTTTAAAGGAAGTTATTAAGGGGCTGATGAGTCCCTGGATCGACCGCTCGGCCGGAACCAGACGCATCGATTTTGTATAATCGTCCTAAAACAATGCCAGCTGAATTTCTACCATGAAAATTCGTGGAACAGTTGCAAATTATCCTACTTGCTATACTCAGGTTCACGAAAATATTTAAATATATGCAGAAATCTTTTATGAATATATTATGTGTATTATACAAAATATTAAAAAATTTTATCAGTTAAGTTAAATTTCATTATATGATGATATATCTATAAAAGTCTTTTATGGTAAATGTTCAAATACTTTCGTAAGCCTGTGTAGGTTTGTATCATAAGTAACTATTAAGAGAAGGTAATGATAGAAAAAAAATTGTAATTCACCATTAAAGATAAAGCTGGGTAGTTCATTGGATAACTGAAGCTATGGACTACTACGAATATGCAGAGTGGATAGTATACATATTAATTAAGGAGTAAAATTTACATTGAAACTGTAACAACGATCATAAAGATTTACTTCAGAATGCTTATCTTGCCTGTTCCTAAAATCAGCACTTTATACGCTCAATTTTACATTGTACAACACTGAAGCTATCTTTCTACGTATAATAGTATTTAATAGGTTGTTTCTAGTTTATTGATCAGTAATCAATTTCCCTTTTTTTTTGTGTAATTCTTTACTTTTTTCCATTTCAATTTTATAAAATTCCCATAGTAACAACTTCCATTGTTTTAAACCCAGCTCTCACAAAAATCAAATTGCTTATGAGATAACCTAAGGGGCAGTTAAAAGGCAAGAATTGATCAATCGATTATCCCCGTTTCACAAGAAAGGAACCTTATCCTAGAATAACTTTGTCAAGTCGAGCTATGTCTTCGGGTCTCAATAGGCCCGCGCGCGATACTGATCTCAGACACGGCATAAGCGAGGCTAGAGGAATCGGTGGAGGTGTATCTCGGTCGTCGGTCGAATAGCCGCATTCCTCACGCAATTTCAGCTGATATCTGTCGTGTAAGCTTTATCAATGCAATTTGGTTGAGATTGGCCGCACATCTTCATCAGGACCGGATGGATTCAGCGCTTGTGTGTTCATTGTACCAGTTTCGTGAGGCATATAACGAATAATAGTCCGAACAAGTAGGGGCCATCGTCATCCACATTGAACGATGTTGCGAACACGTCGAAATAAAATGGAGCATTCCGTTTTCATTAATAAAATGGCTCGCGAGGTGCTTGGAGGCGTCTCGCCTTTATTTGACAATGTTTTGTACCGGTTCGTTCGCGTTCTTCTTCTTCTTTTTTCGTGCCCTTCTTTGTTTCGCAAGAAATCCAAGCGTGAGGAATTTTCAGTAGTTCGTATCCGGGGACCTGACATGTTTATTTCCGATGAACAATCCCAGCCTGAACCATTTCGGATGCTATTCAGAGAAATTTGTATTTTGGAAATAAGGGACGTTCTTGTAGCGAAGGTTAGTAGAAGTTGCTAACCTGATTGTTACTCATCGTGTATGTTGGAAACAATTGCGAAGATACTTTCGTTGCATGACCTCTCTTTATCAAATGAATATTCTCTTGTTCGTCGTAATAATATCAGTAAGCAAGTTAAAAAAATTGCAAATAATGTATATAATGTATACGCAATCTATACCTATATAAATTAGACAACATTGTATGTTAATGAAATAGTATCATATAAGTTAATTCATCACTAGTTTACTTTTTACATTTAATATTTTATCTTTCTGAAAATCGTTTCTTTTTTTTCAAATATCGTTAATAATTTTCTAAAAATGAAATCTATCTATTTGTTTAAGATTAATTTTTTCCCGTATCCTTTTAATTTCGTATTTAAGCAAGTTTCTAACGAAGGAATAATTTAATCGACAATTCAAATTCTCATCCCTTGTTTCACTTCCTTCACTTCAGCTACTCTGTTAACATATTTACTCGTGCACTTATACACCTCTATCTACATAAAATTGAAGAAAGTAAAGAGAGTTATAAAAGAAGAGACCTGATATACCTAAGTAAAAGGATGCAAAAATTTCAATTACCTCGGAAAGCCTTTTAACAGAAAGGAATTTCATCAAATTTTTGTACATATAAAACCCTTCTTCCTGCATACTAAAACAATTACTTTAAGTAACAGCCTATATACACAGGCTTTCTCTCTTTCTTGTTTGACATATTTCGCTTCGAAGACTCCGACCTTAAGCCTTTCAAACAAAATTGAGGTTAAATTTAACCTTCCTTCGCAATATTCGTAGCTTATTCGGATTACTCGATCTATGAACCCGGAACCTTTCGTTTTTTAGTCGTGCGTTTTATAAATTGAGACACCCGGACTGTATGTTCTCTCACCCTGATCCCAATACTAAAATAGTTATTGTAGATAGACAGAAAATCTTCGACCACATTTTTTTGTGTGCCGTGGAATTTATCTCGCATATCGTCATACTCGATAGAATCTGAGCAACTAAAAGAATAGAGATCAGCTATATCCTTATATAGGATTAATTTTTAAAAATAGCTCTATTTCGCTTCATCTTTTAAATTATATAATTTTAACTCTAGCTGTAAGCTATTTCATTGCATATTTTGTTACAGTTATTTTATTCTTTGAGTTATATAATTTTATCTATAATTCTATATATATATATATATATATATATATATATATATATATATATATATATATATATTATATGGCAAATGATTATATTCTCCTGTCACTTATCAAATTATTTGCATATTTAACTACGGATTATTTAAAAGTAATTAAATTTGCATGAAGATGACTGATGGTTTTGACAATACGACAGCGCAGCTAAAACAAACTCGAGCTTTAATAATTTATACCATATTTTCGCAATGAACAAATGTTATATGCAAATGTTCGTATTAATTAATATCTTATAATCCCATCACATTAATAATTTCATTATCTCTACAAATCTGACTACTTCCAAACAAATATGAAATCTCGAACTAACGTGAAAATACATTTTAAAGCCAGGTTCGCAGACCACGTTCGCAGGCAACGTTCACAAGTTCGCTGTCCAGATTCGCACGTTCGTTAAAACAATGCACATCTTTCGAATATTCGTAGTATACCTTGGAAGCATTAGTCCTGCTACGCCTGAGCGCTACATTTCATAAATTAGAGACCGAAACTCTGTAATTTAATATAAAACTATGAAACCGTGAAAATCTAATCTAATCTTTCTTGAATAATTAATTCGACCAGTTAAATTCTCGAAATGAATCGTTATCCAGAGAGAAGTGCCATTTTTATGCACTTAGAAAAACGATGGTAGTGTTTCAAGTGATGAAAGACACAGTTCCAGGTTCCAGCACGCTAAGAAAATAAACGTTCATTGCGCGGGATGTTTACGTGCACTCACAAAGTATCATCATTAACAGAGGTCGCGTACAGGTGGGTAAATACGCTCAAGAAAACACAAACAAACGTTCTCATAGGGACCAACATGGCCGAATAATTTTGCATGTCCGTACCGCTGTGAATGTTTTTCGTTTAACCACGGTAGGATTCAATCACACGCTCCAAAAATTCTCTAGATGCCATAGTAAACGAAAAAGAACGTTATCCTGTGAATTTGAAGGAAGAATCAATAATCTTTTAAGAATCAATGGTTTCAGCACAACGCAACTACGTTAGTACTTGATACTAAAATAGTGCTATATAAAATAATGATGATACTAAAAGAAATAAAGATCTATTTTTACTTATAATACTTGAAAATAATATAGATTATGGTGAAATACTGAAATTTTCTTTCCTTTTACAGGAATCGTTGAAAAGTTGAAAGAGTTATTGGAGAATCGAATTTTGAGAGAATTGGCAACAAATATAGTGTTACAAGATATTGACAGCCACAGAGCGAAATGTCAGAGCTAACGTATATCGTAAGAGGAAATTAAAAAAATTAGTACTCCTTATCGATATACAAAATATATCTATACGCTACTAGCTATAACTATTAGACTTAATTCGTCAAATTGAATACTTTTCACTACTTTTATTTTCTATCCATTTTATTACTGTTCTGTAATAATATTATTGTTAAATATATTTTCATATCTAATGTACCATATTATCATATCATAATTTTATAATCACATCAAACTTCTATTTTTCGTTCTATAATTCGCGTGTCCCGCCATAAAATTGAAAGCTAATTGAATTAATCCACGAACTGGTCAGGCATTAAATCGAAGCAGGGGCTTGTTATCAGCCATTTGGGCGCGTTTTCACGAAGCGGATCACGTGGCGCCAAAAGTCGAAATGCACACTTATTAACGGGCGACCGCGCCGGGTTCCGGCAGTGCGGATATGTTTGCGGGCTGCATCCTGCCGCGGACATATTCTCCGCATAACAAATAACTGCCATTACGCGTTTATCAACCGGCTGCACGCAGGTTAATAATGCACGTCGTTATAATATGCGGCCAGCATGAACGCAATTACCCGTCGGATACTTGTAGTAATATTAAAATTCAAAAGGTCCTTTGTCGCGTTGAAAAAGAATCTAGCCATCGATGCTAAAACGATAACAATTGACGATCATCCCTGATTAGAACGCATTTATAAAGAGATCGTAGAGGTTTAGATGATATTGTATTGATAATGTATGTGGATGAAATTAATATGTAATGCGTGGATTAGATATTTGGAGTTGGTTCATATTTTATTCATTTTATTAATATATGTTGACATTAAGCTTGGAACAATTTGTCGAAGAAAAGGTATCTCCATATCCATTCAAATGCATCCCCAAATCCATTCGTATTTTAATACTATATTTTCCATCAATTCCATGTGAATATAGCTCTTTTTAAAAAGTAATAACGTTTCATGTGCATAATGGCGGAAGGGTTTATATTTTGTAACTGTATAAAAATTCCATTTTGTATGCATGTATTTCAAAGATAATATCTATTTAATTTTGTATCGTAAATGTAGCTATATAGAAGCTGTTATTAAAACTACTACATTATAAACGAGGCCAAAGAGCTTTCACGAAAATAACGAAACATTTCGTTACTTACATCATGAATAAAAAATGAAGCTGTTAAAGCAAAAAATTCTACGTCTCGAAGAATAAAGTGTAAATAAAAGTGTCTAACAAAAGTTAACCAACGCGTGACAAAAGTACAAACTAGGAGACGATGAAAAGTTATTTCATATTTAAGCTTACGATTATTACTAAAGACAGTCGAGGGAAGAAAGCAACCATTGCTCGAAAAAATCGTAATGTATATGAATTAAGTCCACCCCAAAAGTTAATTCCTCAGACCGAGTTTCCTATAGATGACCTAAGGAACGAGAGAAATGGCGCGCTGCGAGGGTTACAACGACATCGTCATACCTCAGGGTTACTTATCAGTGTTTATTTCTTCGGAAAAAAACTCCATGAAAATATCGTACCTTCTTATAGCTCTTTCCATTCCAAACAAAGTAACAATCTTGGTTTTTTCTCACACCAAGTCAGATCTAACTTTTTGCACATCACGAAAGGGAAGAATGTATACAGTTTATCTAATGTTGATAGGTCAAATATTGGATTTTACCTAAAATCTTCAATTCGGTTTATCCATTCAATAAAACTACGATTTATCATCATCAAAAGATTGACCGAGGAACCATAAATTTTACAAATTTACATGAGATATTATAAGAAAATGTAACACTTGCCAATGTTTTTGTTCACCACTGCATTTTCTTTCAGCCACCTGGAACCAAATTATCGTAGCGAAATTCCTAGTATTCGACTATTCCAGTTACCATAATCCCCCATTTACCCGATACCAAAAGCGTCCGAAACATGCAGAGGTTCAACCCTACCGCGCGCCACGCTCGAAAATGATATTAACCGGAAGAACGCGCGACTCAATTCCAAAACGTTCACTAATGAACGCATATTTCATTGTGCATTAATAATCGCGGGTGGCCATGCGATATTTGCGATCGGAGAGCTCGTCTGGTTATTGTACGCGCCGCCTCCCGTAATTAAGTCTGGCCCCCAGACACAGAAATCTACGCAGAGCTCCCATTGCGGCGCCACGACCATGTCGTCCGCCAATCCCATCGATGATGCCACTCTTTCGTTCGACCTAGTTTCTCTCGTTGAAGCCGCGTTTACAATAATCACTGCGACTCCGAGCAGAGCAGCCACAATTTTCCACGAGATGAACGAGAGACGGTTAAACTCACCGCGCGAAGAAGCCACGAAACGGGCGAGAACAATGGATCGACAGGGCCGGAATCGCGAAATTGGGTCGTTACGGCCACTGAGATTTAACCAGCTACGATTTAGGGTGCGACAAAGGCGCCTTTGTTTGATGGTGGACGTGCAAGGGGAAAGGAAACTTTAGATTTTTTAGTGACATCGCATTTTGAGAGATTCGAAATTTGAAAGTTCAAAAATGCAAATGAAGATATATGAAGTTATAATGTTTGACAGATAAAATAATTTTCTAAGTTTCAGTTTTTCAATTACATAAAAGATACATGAGAAATATGAATTTATATAAATATCCGCGGTTTTGTATTCTAAGTTTTTGTATGTACGACATTTATGAGGAATAAATCAAAGGGTAAAAATGTATGAAATGTACGTAATACACTTTTCTATAAGGGCATAGTCATGGCTATTGTTATGTCCACAAGAGTATGATTACATGTGCATATGCATATATAGGTATGTACACCTCTCTCTAATGAATGAAGTTTCTAACAGGCAGATTTAATTAATCAATTAATTGGCATTCAAATGGCACCATTATCTCGTTAATCTTTATTAATACTATATCTTCATATCGTATAAATACTACCGTTCTAGCACACGTGATTTTCGTTTGAATCAACATGAGTGAAATGCGCTTAATAAATCCACTAATCTATAACGAGACTCGTGTACCAAGTACTCTGATCCAAGGTTTGTGTACCAACTACATATATTTGCATATAGGCTATTATTAATATTATCCTTTGGATTTAATAAATTCAGCTAATCAATATAGGTTGAGCTAATTATCAGAGAATTTTTCGTCTAAAGATGGAAAAAGTTTGAATCTAAAGATTTCATTCATCGCCTCTACCAGTTATTGCGCGGAAACTTCTCCATCGTCATGTAGGATCAACAAGTTTCGCTTTGAAAAAGTAATTAGTAGGTGATGGTAGTATTTTTCATCAAATCGTAGCGGATTTCTCTGCACCGAGCATAGAACTGCCGCAGAATCTCGCAAAATTTGGTCAAAATATTCTCAGAGTCGGACGTTCGAGCGGCCTACTTGATAATCCGGAGATTAATAACGCGGTGGTTCCCGCGGTTTGTTTGCGTCCGCGAAGATGAAAAGCACTCGCTGCGAGTGGCAGCCGACCGCGAGAGGGCAACGACTCGCTCGGAAACGAGCTGTTCTCCCGAGAACCGAGAGAACGTTACACGAAACCGCTTTCGAGATGAAAAATCATCGGTCCAGCTTCACGGGAGCACCGAACTTTTTTCTCCGTTGAAACGAATAAATCTGCGGTGTATCTCCACGAGAATGGTAAAAGGAATTTCCCATAGAAGCGAAATATGCGAGCTTCATTCGATTAGTTTGCTGCCGTGAACTCACTCTTTTTCTCTCTATCGACTTTCTTCTTGCTCGATTTGTAGTCCGTCATATCAAAGTATTCGATACACGAATATTAGAAATATCTACGTTACGTTCGTACATCTCTGTAGTTAGTAAAAATGCAAAAGAAATTTTTATATAACAGTTGGTGGGCTTAATGGTGGAAATTTAACGAAATATTGGAATTATGTTTTATATTTTCATTTATAGAAATCTTTTCTTTCTTTCCTTTCAATGGAACCGTTATTCCTATTTTCTTCATTGTTCATTATTTCTATTATTTTCATTAGAATTCTTTTTTGCAATTTTGATCAAGATTCTTTCAAACTGCTGTGCATAAAGTCTTTATGAATCTATGTATGAGGACACCATCTACATATGTATATTAGGATTTATACGGAAGCTACTGCAATAGTATTATACGAATTAATTTACCAAATACCAGAGCTATTCAGAAACAATGGATAGGAAAGTGGAAATGTATCATAAATTGCTGGTAACGAATATAGTCGACCAATTTCCAACAAAATTGTTGTTGCGTGACGCTATTACTCAATCGCAAAGGCTTAATCAGGTTTGTGCAAAGGTTTATCAGCCAATCGATTGTTTCAGTGGTGAATTTGAATATGTTACGAGGATTTATTAAATTCGTATACCGAGGTTCTCCATTGTTCAATTTTAATAATAAAATTAGGTCACAACATGAAATTTTTTCTTTAATTTTTAATTAAGAATTTTTTCATAATTCTGTAATATCACGTATTATTAAATCATTGGTACAAATGGAATAAGAACGATTACGTGTGAAAAGAAGTTTTTGTAATTTTTTCTCAGCTTCCACGGGCATTTTTTTCAGTAATCGAGCTTACCGACCAATTGCGTCAAACTCTGAAATTATTAAAACTACGTAATCTAGAAGTTCGAGATTTTCAAACTTATAACTTCGTTAAATGTTATTACGTTGTGACGGCTCGCGTCAACTCGTGGAAATTTTACAGCAACATGACGCGGGTTATATGAATAAGCGTGAATGAAAATTTCAAGAGGTCAGATTTAAAGGAGGGAATTATACCAAGAAAGATAAATTACTATTATTCGCGTAGAATTTTTTACTTTATGAGTCTTCATTCTTCATTTAGAAAAAAAAGATATGAAGAAGCAATTTTTCTAGAAAACCACTGATGGTTATAAGAAGAAAACGAACTATCGATTGATGAAATATTTATCGAAATCAGGAATTATACAAATCTGACATTTCGAAATAATGTATATAGATTGAGGTAGTTATTACGAGATATTAGAAAATTATTCACAATGAAAAAGGAGACAACGAGACATAGCAAAGTTACAAAAAAAGATGACAAAGCGTTTATACCTAAATCCTCATTCAGTTCAGTCAATTTACCCGAATTTAAACAGTAATTCTTCCTACTTAATCCTCCTTATACCCAAACTGTCCCGTTAAAAAGGATAGCCGCCTTTTTCATTCTAAACACCGATTCACTCTAAAAACAGCGGACACAACCACCCTACAAATTTAATAACCGCTTCATAAATCCCCCAAGAAGAGATTCAGATTGAAGGCGTTTCCGGGTTGCAGGTTTAAAATTATTAAAAGTTAAATCTCGCGAGGCAATTTCCATCGCGTATCTCCTCGACAGGTCTCGCTTTTGCTTAAATGGGCCGGGGCGAAAAAGCGTGAAACACGTTCGGCACTGAAGAAGCCGATACGGTTCGTCGAGCGTCAAAAGCTTAGGGACCTAGATTCAGATCTGTCGAGGCGTTTGCGTTTTCCACGATCGGTGAATTCACTAAAAGCAATGAGCACTCGATTCGCACTTGCGCGTGCTGAAATTAAGACGCGCACCTTCCATCCCTCTTAATCTCTTTCCGTCGCTCTACGACGTTGTTTCTGTCAGCTGCGCGACCATGGTTCTACATCGCGAGTCGAACTTTAATTACTGCTCGCGCATCTACTTTAAGTGCGCGATCGAACTTGCCTCCAATTAAAAATCAGACTTCTTAGACGATCTAGCATTTGAAATTTACGCGGGCGAATTTTAACGTTCTAAGCTGTTGTTGAGATATGTATGGTGACACGATTCGTCGAGCAAGCTTGTGGAACGCTGATCGACTGTACGATCGGCACTGCGCTGTTTCTTTGTTTCTTTTTTAGCGGCGCGTTTATTATTGTAGGTGTGAGAACTGACGACGCGACACGACGGAGCGAGCTGAGTGAAAATACTGAGCAAGTTCGTTAGTTGGTTTAATTTCTGTGTCGTTTTGTAATGAAACAAATTTATTGCCGTGTACATGAAGATTCAAACGACATTACATTTATCATCTATTTAATTATATGCAACGCTCGTAATTTAACTGCAATCACATTGAAATGATGGTTTCAATTGGTTAGATTTGGAAGCAAGAGGTGTTTCAAGACTTTTTAGTCGAGAATGTAACAAAGTGCTTAACATAATCTATCCATGGCACACTTGGTGATAGACGGATTCTCGACGGAACGCGAGCAGATAGCATTCCAAAGCTGCGAACAAGCCGGATTGAAAGCATCGCGGAATTCGAACAGGCTTTGAATACATAAGTGGCCAGCCACCAAGAGCCGGCCGTGTTTATTGGCAGCGGATCGGTGTTTGCGCATCCGCTAAATGAAACCGTGAATGTCGTTCGTCGTCGTTTACCCAGTAAAAACAACGCCACGCTCCTGAACTGCATTCACGGTGCCTGAAATTTCGACGTTCATTTCTATTTGCCTTGCACCGACGACCTCACGATTCAACCGCGTTTTCATTCATGCCGGTCGATCGATTTTTAAACAGTCTCGCTGCGACTTGGAAATTTTGAATTCAAAATGGAACGAATAAACCACATAGTGACATGCAAACGTGTTTGGCCAGACAAATTTTATACGAGTGGAGATGATTGAAGAGATTTTAATTAGTACTGCAATGACAAGGAATTAGTACGTGAATACCATACATTAGTTTTCTACATAGATAGAATTGGAGGAAGATTAATGACAATAAAATGGAAGGCATCGCATAAATGAGACGTATAAATATGATTGAGCATATTTCTCAAGAAAGTAAAGGAGTGCATATGTTGTGATTATACTACGGATACTTATGCAAATTCAAATGGAATCTAACCAGAAATGTGTTTTACGCAGTAAATATTATAACGAGTACTGTACTTAGGATACTTTACATATTTTTACATATTATATGCATTTAATGTATTTAAATTTTTCAGAAACTCATAAAACTCCGTAGTTTAATCGTGACAGTAATATAAGTTTATGATATATCAGACAAATGTGAAGTTAAGATCATTCCATGAAGAGAATTCGGTGTTATGAGAAATGTTTTCATTTTCTGCGATTGAATCGTTAGAATTAATCGTATATTATTCCTATCAATTGATATTTTTAGCTAAATTTTATAATAAATTATTACATGTATTATAGTATTTCTATCCAAAGCAAAAGCGTGTCTTTCAAAGCTATTGCGTTATATTTCTTCATTTTTCTTTCTTCTCTGTGGTGCAGACAACAAAGATTTCAAGGTATGTACTCAAACATTGTATCATAGAAGTCAAAGACTTTATACTATTTAAAATGACTGTGATGTTTGAAAAGCAAAGATCCGTGAGTTGCGTATGTGAGTCAAACATGGCTAAAGGGCAGCGAAGGGTTTTTGTGCAGATGTTCGTATTTGTGCTAGTACGTGTAAAGATTCGAGTATCCTGGGGGCGGTCAGCATGCTCTGACAGAGGAGTTTAAAGTAGAGTTCAAGGGAGTATGGTAAACAATGGAAGAAAACCAGAGAAAAAGAAAGAGACTGTTGTAGACCTACGTATGCGTTTATACAGGCTGTCTTAGTTTTTTTCCGCCAAACGTTAACGGTATATCCCATAGGTCAAAATAAAAAAAATGTCATACAAATATATGTCACTGGAAGCATTGTTAAAGAGTTATAGCAAACAAACGATATACGAACTAAGCGATAACGAACAACGTACGACGATGTATGACCGGAAATAACAGGGACGCTTTGCTAATAGAACACGATTGAAGATTTGGAGGAAGGTCAATAAAAATGTAACGTTTCAAAATTACAAAATTTGAAAATTAAATAAATTGAATGTTTAAAAACTTGAATAATTTACAAGAATTGTAGTCAAGAGCAACATTCCAGAATACAGAAGAAGCAAGAAAAAAATCTCGAAACGCAGCACAAATAGACCACAAATCCATCATAGTGGACACAGTGACACAGATCGTGATCCGAACAGCCATCGTTTTATTAATCCCGGGCACACACAAAGAAGTTAACACGGCTGGGATTCAAATCGTTCGATCAAATTCTCCTCTTACCATCCTCAACAAATACACCGTGGAATATTCGGTTTATCGAGCACACACAGTTTCCGACATTCGGACAAGATACGTGATACACGAAAGTCAGGGAATGCAAGGGCAGAGAAGGAAAGAAGTTAGAGAAAGAACGTTTGACCTATATACAGCTACGTTATTAAATTATATATTGAATATCGAACAGGCTATCGAACCCGCGTATATTTCTTCGTGAGTTGGCTCTATCCACTGCTGGCCGAGGATACCAGCTCGAATCGAGTCATCGGTACGCTCGACACGTAATCCATAAAAAGACTTCAACAGCGAAAGGTCTCGATCAATTACGTGTAAGTAGAGGTTGGGACTAGTCACGCGAAAAACGTTTCAGTAATCACGATATTTACAAAATATCAAAGTTACCAACCAGCCAGATATTTTCATCCTCTTTAGCCGAAGCTTTCCCGGACTTGAGACGGTTTAAGCTTCTTGCTTCGCGACAAGGAGAAGCTTCGCGCGATAAGCTTTCCTCTTTTCAACGAGACGACAGTGCTCCAGCGTATTACCAATGGCACTGTAGTTGGAAAGTAATTCTTTCTAGAAATTTGTGAAAAATATTATTTATTTCTTATTGTCCCTATTCGTCTTCACTCTTTACTTCTATTCATTTTAACACTAGAGCTACTAAACTCACTGGTTTGGGATACTCTGTTTTCAGAAAAGACAACTTGTAATTATTGTGTTTAATTAGGAATTTTTTACGGAGTAGCAAGGGGATTTTCAAAAAGCCGATTATAGTCCGTATAAACTCATAAACCTATTCATCTAGAAGACTGGAGTTTTCTAACAATGCATAAACCCTCCGTCATACCTATGATGAGAAAATCATATAGGTCACTGAGCTAGAAAATTTGCTTTTCGTCACTCTTGGGTGCCAAGGACTCGAATCTCAGTTTCATTCCTGGCGTGTTACGTCAAAATACAGTGGCGGATGATTTCAAGTGGTTTCATTAGTCTCCGGTATTGGAAACCTTGATTCAATTTCCATTCTCCTCCGTTCATAAATTTTTCCTACAATAAATATAGTGCGAATGCTATAATACGTACAATGATGTGCCAATACTTTTCATAGCTATTGCACACGCGTCTCCTTTTAACGTTCCAACAAAACTCCCAACTAAGATTCCTCTAAATCGCAACATTTATGACAGCCGACACACCGAGCTACGAATTACGTGATTTCTACGATAATCAAATTTCGTTTGAGAGCGCCGAGCCGATGAATACATAAAAATACGATAGAATTTCCTCGTGACACGCAAGCGAGTCGCCATTTAAATTACAATTATTACACTGCTGCATTACCGAACTCGTAAAACGGTTTGCACGCACGAGGTGCTGTAGGTACGGAACCACCTGTACCGTTCGCGGAAAGCTATGCATATAAATCTATTATTACGAGAACGCCCCGCAGAGGATACGAGCATGCAAGACAGAGAGACAGAGGAAGTAACAGGGAGCAAGATAGACTAGCGGAACACCTGGAACGAGGTCAAGCCTCGAAGACACGAGAGCGTATTCTCTCGGAGACACGAACGGCTGTCGCAGATGCGCACATCCGACCGGAATCGGGAAATAACGTCTCTTTGGCCGTATAGTAGGGGGACGCGGGATAGTAGTAGACTATCTCCCCTGTCTCCCTTGCTCTCGAAGAGGCTAAAATATCGGTGAAGTTTCGTCACCGGCAGTGATTCTATCCCCTCCTCAAAGAAAGAGCCGACCGCGAGACCGCTAGAGTGCTACAAAGGCAGACTCCTTTAATTATCTTGAACGGACACCTCACAGAGTTACCCTCGCGATCAGGTAATTAACGTTCTTCGATCGTCGGACCAGAGAGATTTTCATCTTGTAGGAGCTTCGTTGTGGTCCTCTTTCTTTCGTTCGATTTATGAGTTCGTGAATTTATGAGGGTACGTACAAGGGTGAAGTTGAAGCAATTTGCGAGCTGGAAATTGGAGATTGGGTGTGATTTTGATTAATTTTTGAGTGATACTGTGAGATCCTGAAATATGATGTCCAGGTGGAATTGGGACGTTTCCAAACTTTTAGTCGCTGTTGTAGTTCAACAATTCGTCATAAAATATGACCTATGACGAATCTCTATTTTTTACACAGAATAGAGAAAGGAGATAATCCTCATTTGCTAAAGAGAATTTTCTATCGCTTCTCTCCGCCCCATTAGAGATCCAACTTATCACTCTTCCTGCCCATTATTTCTTAAACTTCCGCCTATTTAAGTTCCACTATTAAGACCACTATTAAGACCACTTAAGTTCATATATGAAATGCACTGAAACATTTGACTTTTATCTCCTTTGATAAACGTCTGTTATAAAATCCTCAAGCTACGTTTTAACAAAAATCGAGAAATACAAAACAGAAATTTAGCGCAAATAACGAAAAGGCACATTCCACACTTGAGATTAAAATTAATTACAAATGAGGGAAAAATAGATCCATCCTAAAAATCCTCAAAATATATGGCAAATTTCGAGTAAACAAAAAAATTGCCATTAAAATGCAGAGTCCTTTATAACATCCCCAAAACGAGAATCAATCCACGTGCGATCAACCCGAACGGTAACATCATCGTCGCTATCCCTTTAGCACGGATATGCTTGCGTTGTCACGCGTAGTAATCCGCGATATCGGATGATTAAATTTCCATGAAACGCGAATTTGATTTTCCAAATGTAAATAGGTGGAAGGGGTGGGACGAGGGTAGTCGACCGCGATTTTGAAGGGACGCTCGATAGGATGGGCCGTATATTTTCGAGCGGCTCGAAATTTTAAATAAACAACGAGCGAGCATGCGAAACGGGGGATTTTCCCGTGAGTGATTCGATTTTCCTGCGGAAAAGCGGGCTACGCTGTCGTTCGATAATAGCCGTGTGAATTATTTCTTGATACCCGCACGGAGGGATACGCTTTATCTCCGCGGAGGTTTACGTGGAAGTTCCACGATTGTTTCCCTTAATTCCGTTTCGCCTAATCCGGTTTCCAATTCAAACTTTATTAAGGAGAAAATTGAGGGAATAGGATGACCGTCATGTTATTACGTTTCCTATAATCGTGTAGAAGATAATGTCGTCCCTAGAAAATAATTGCGTAAGCATAACGGCAAAATTCGAAAAAAATTCGCAGACGTCGGTATTTCAAAAACCATCTCACAATTCATCCATCTTGCATCCAGATGAACGTTAATACCTCTTCGACGTTAAACCACGAAATCACCTGCAGTCGACCCTTTAACGGGAACTTTATTAATACGAACTTGCACGTAACAGAGTGATGAGAGAGAGAGAGAGAGAGGACAAGAGCAGCGACGGAAGGATTTCAAGAAAAATTTACTTTACGATATTAGAACTTCGGTTCGGTGGAAACTTCATAACTCAATATTGCGGGCGGACTCCCTTGATTGACGAGAGATACTCGTTTGGAAAGTCTACGATCGGATGTAATTTAATGCATTTAGTGCGTTCTGGATTATCGGTGATCCATAATTATCGACAAACTCTCCATAAATAAGCAAAGTTACGTTCATAAAGTTTTTCAAAATTTTTTCATAAAACTACGTAGTAATAAATATCCACGAGGAGATGATACTGTGTATGAATGTACATGAAATTTAACGTTAAAGATTAGGACGTTCTTGTACAGTTGACTAATGTTATTACAAATCGCAAATTACAAGCAATCATTCTTTGACGTAGCAGTAGCAAGTTTAGTAACAAAATAAATCGAATTTTACAAATTATTAGTTTGTAACTTGTCGATTTAGTAACATTATTAGTTAGTAAATTATTGTGTACGAATCTTATTGTCCTCTTTGTGTGTTAATTTTCCCTCAGCTTTCATTTTAACATAAAAACTTAATAATGTCATCGATTATATACGCGTTAATTTTTCCCCAACACAAAATGTTTTGCCATCAAAATGCAGGTTCGACTTTCGCTGCATCATCTCAAACCTCCATTGAGACTCGCATCCGACCCTCGTTACGTCACCACGCCAATAACTTTGATCGTCAAACGAGCTCGCCGGGGTAAGTGGTTTTTTCTTGATAGGGGGCCATCGCGATTCGTTCGTTTCAGCCGGCCGTAGCCTACGGCCAGAACGGATAAAAATTCATAGGCAGCCTCCTCTCGTCGAGATGTTATCGTCACCTTCGTCGCACCCTTCGTCACGGCCGCGCAGAGGAAACGAAGAATGCCAGCCACTCGACCGAGGAGGAACGCGACCATCGTCAACGACGTCGCTCATGGATAGACTACAAAATACATGTACCGCGGCTATATGTTTAAAGGCCCTCGATGAAAACACCGGAGATTCTTCCGAGGAAGCTTCACCGTCGTAAGTCAGGTCTCGTGATAAATGGAACTTTGAGATTAGGTTTTTCAGAAACTGAAGAACGAAGATCGAATAGATTCTTACAGGGTTCTTTATTTTTATTATTTAGCGATCCTAGTCGAGTGTTTCCGGAATTATAGATATAGGATTGTTAATTTGATATCAGATTAATTGAGTTAATTTTCTACATATAGTATCGGTTATGTGAATTAAAATATCTATCAGTATTTGATACAAATCAAATGCGTTTCACGACTATCATCATTTTGAGATGTTTTCTCATTCGCATCATACGTCTTGATACGTAGTGTATTCTTGCTCATCAAGTACATCGAGTTCCTTCGATAGAAATTGCGCAGAATCAAGCGAAAAAATTTATTTCACACAATTTATTTCACAAAAATTTATTTTTGCATAAAGAATTATTTCCTGTTCACTTGCATCCGATTACACACCCTTATATGTATAACGGGTAATCAGTAACTTGCGTGTGTTACACTATAATTAATTATACGAAACAGTTCAATGTTCATGTGTATATTCTTTCATATTTATTGCGACGACCATCTAGGAAAGATATAGTGAATAACGTCAACCAAGAAATAACGTGTAATTTTGAAGGACCAACATATATATTTATCATAGTTGCACAGTAAAGTAATGAAAAGCAGTGAAAAAGCCAAGAAGTGTGCAATCAGACTTTAAAGCGTTGCAAAGTGAGAATCGAAAAGTTAACGAGTTAGAACCAGAGGGTCGAAGAAAGTGTTTAAAAATCGTGTCCCTCTCTACGCCTCTTTCGTCCGTGTCAGCCTTTTAAGAGAAATTTGCTATGATATGTTTGACTTAACGCTAAAAACTTCTCAGCTGTAATATCCATATTTCAAGCTTCCATTGAACATTCCTGCTTCCACAAAGACTTAGTTTCCACCTTAAGATCCCAAGTATAGATCAGATGAATTTTTGATTATGATGAAGAATATTTTAACATATAACATTTTTTATTTTGTTTCGAAATTTAATAAAATTATTTAAATTTATATTATCGTTGACTACACAAAATATAGAATTATAGATTCGCGCGTATATATAATCATCACTGTTCGATCGAAATCAAACAATTTAGAAAATTAACGGAGAATAATATTGGCAACATTACAATCCTCGAAATTTATGTGGATATTATTGTGACGTTGACTGATGATCGATATCTAATTTTCATTCGTAATATATCCAAGTAATAATCACTATCGATTCCAATTAAACCATTCGTGATATAGATACGGCCGTTGATTATAGGTAAAATTACAACTGGTTAATAGTAAAAATATAGAATATTAAATGCATTTCTAAGGACTATAAAACATCTATAAACTAATGCTCTTAAATTTATAATGACTATATAATAATACATAATTTATAATGAGTAGATAATTAATCAGTAATTTAACTAAATGGTAATATTAGACAGTGATACTTTCCAAAAATTAACTAAGTGGCAATGAATCTTTAACAAAATTTAGATTTCTAATACATGACTGACTATCTATGCTATGCAAAAATTAACGTGTGCCATCACGTTATAATAAAATTAAATTTCTAGATCATTTAACACACATTATCCATTACCGTTATAATGACAATTTCCACAATTCTATACTTCAATAATTAAATTGATCTGTGTACAAAAATGGGTATGCTTTTAGTCGATCAACGATATGTTAATTATCAACCATAAAATCTACCTTTTCTAGAAAGTACTAAGAAATAACATTATAAATTCGACAAAATCACTTAACTTAACCAACAATTAATTCTCTTCGTCATTCGGATTGGTTCTTCATTCGTTGTTCATTATACAAGCCATCGAATTCGACAAACAACATTCAAATTTAACAAAAATACTATCGAGCAATTAACTGCAAATCTATTCACCCGCGAGTGCTTCAACCGTTTATCGCGAGCGAAAATAATTGCCGCGAGCGCAAACGAAAGAACGCGAGAATCGGTGCGCGGTTTCCGGTACCAGGGATTCCCAGGAGAAGCCTGGTTCTGGCCCGTTATCCGATGAAATTAGTTCGGCTAGCTTTCGGTCGAGAATTATTCCGCGCAAAAGATCGCGCGCAATTTGCATCGGGGCGAAGCGATTAAAATTCTTTGACCCAGTTGGTTCTGGGATCGGAGACAGGAAGCGCAAATAGAAAATTTCTTTCGTAGAGAAACGGAAACACTGGAATGGGATCAAGTTCAATATGTACTCACAAATTCAAGTCTAGTACGAAAGTTCCACTTTGGAAGATTTGATTACTACTCGTAAGAATTTATGTTTCACCTCTTCAATCGAGGAGCTGTTGGAAAAATGAAAATTATACAGTGGCTTATGAAAATATTGGAACACGTAGCATAATGTTTACGCATATATTATACGTATTATATAAATCACTTTGAAATTTCATTAGCGGTGTAACGAGTAGACCGCGAATCTTCATGCGATTTCATGTTTTTATGAATATAACTAAAAAAACTGGAATCGAGATAGGAATTTGTTCCATGTGAATATTTCATACATTTCAAATGCATAAAAATTCCCAGTCTAATAATGAGACACGACTATCATCTACATGACTATCTGCAGGAGATACGAAGTAAATGCGTGCGAATGGTTTAATTCCATCGCTAGTGCCCAGGTTCTTCTCTTTTCACCCTGGATCACCTTTATCCCTATCGAACGTCGTTCCCACGACTTTCCCGAATAATTCTGTGCGCCACCGAATTCTCATTATCGACGATTTGACGTCGGCGATTTGTTCCAGTGGTTTGCACGTTGACGATAGGAAAACGATGCGTTTTTCGTGGATATCAATCGCGAGTTCTCGAGGTTCGATTTGTCTCCATTTCGGGGACAATTGGTTTTGTCAACGAAAAGAAGCTCGCCCGTACATTATCCTCGCGTAAGAAGCAAGTAGAGGTAAGTCGTTTCGAGATATCAAACGCTGGGAGGGAAGACCTTCAAAGGGCAGGAGATTGAAGTGTCTCGCAAACGAAAAGTCCGGTCGATCTTTGTAGAGTACGAAGAAGAGGATTCGCCTTTGTCGGCGAATGTGTGCACACGTTCCGTGCGAAACAGTGCATCGAAGCATCCTTTGAGGGTGTATTAGATCGAGGACGTTTTTGGGGTTCGTTCAGACCGGGTGCTGTTTCGATTGAATTTAACCGGCCGAGCGTGATGTTATGTGCATCCTAGTGCGATACGCTTGAGTTTGGTAGTAATGTTTGAAAATAAGGAGCACGATTACATATTGGAAGTCATTGAACGCTGTTATGAGACTTCGAGCAGCAATTTTGAAAGTCTGCTTCTGCAGAGAGAAGAGGTTTTGGTACGGTGCCTTGCAGATTTTTGAAGTTCAATTTGGAACGCATTCAAAGTCGAGTTTGGAATGTATAGTGTTTTACGTAGTATTTGCTGTGTCCTTTTTCAGGACCATGTACAATATTATGATAAGCTTAGATACCTTTCTGTAGATTCCCAAAATGATTAAAGATTAGGTAATAAATGCTAAATCGTATAAGATATAAAAAAACACTCGACCAACGGGATACTAGGAAATAATATCAAATCTAATAAAATTTTGAAAATCACAAGGATGTAATCAAAGTGAGAAAATTTTATAAAATGAAAGAGGAGTGTCAACCAATTCAGGAAAGCAATAATATCCTACTGTATGAAACAGATACAAATCCTGTTAAAACAGAGATACAAACTAAAGCCTCTTTGAACGAACCAAAATTTAATCCTACTTTCCAGTAGCAAAGTATTAGAAACTCTCTTCGAATTAAAGTACATATACATATACATATATAACATAAATCATATACCGTTACTAATAACTAAGTACCAAGTACCAGTGAGAGTATAAAAATTTTGGCCAATATTTCCATATGTATAAACTCCTATATACACTTTTAGATTAGATTCAAGTTTCACTAATACAGTCATGTCAGTCATCTTTCGTTATAGTGGTAATGAAATTTCAAACTGTTTTATACAACACATACAATACATATATAAACGTTTTCAATGATAAACATTTTCTGGAGCTACTTTATTTGAACCTATAATTAGTATGCAAACGATATGATAAATTCAATGGTGTACCAATACTTATCGTAGCCATTGTGTATATTGTTATTCAAATATCACTGTTTGCATAAATGTTGGAAGTTTTTGACTTTGAATAACTTTTAATTAATTCAAATTGCGTTAAAAATAAACAATTATACATCTATATACTTCTGAGCAGTAGTATACGTGTATCAGCTGCGCGTTTGCGGCATGTATTGCTGTCATTATTGCTTTCACTCGTACATGTTCTCTCTCTCCCTCTCCCTCTCTCTCTCTCTCTCTCCAAGCAGACGTCTCTCGAATATCCGGTTAAACAATTTCGACATTGTTCCTTGTCTGCATGTACGCTCGTTAAATAGACAGCTAGCTTTCTGGAGTATCAGTATTCGGTATTCCGCAAACGTTGCCTGCACATCGACATCCTTTTCTTTCGAACAAGCCGAGCTATTCGCATCACAGAAACTTTCCAAGGACTTCTCGACTTTTTGACATTCTCTGCCGCATTTTATACGAACAGGAGACTTTTGTCAAGATGTAAATCGACTGAAATATTGTCTTTAGTTTCTTGACAGACAGAATGTAGAATATTGTTTATAACCCTATACGGTTTATAGGGCTTTAATGATTAAAAGTCCACAAAATATTTAGTGTAGTTCCCGATAATAATAATTAATATCTATTATATTTTCAACACACAATAATTGCAAACTATAGTCTATCGAATCTAAAACACTTATTATCAAAATTCCAATAAACAAAATTCGAATTTTTAATTACATAAACAATGACTTAATATCTGAATTTTTAAAGCTATCAAGTAGAAAACTATCTTACTCCTACACGAAGATTCAAACAACGCTAAACAACGGAGAAACTAGAGAAACAATAGATCCTCTTACCGAGAATGCTTTCAGGAACACCAGACACTGTATTATGCCCTCCATCGTGTCTCCCGTTAAGCAAAACGTGCCAGTCAAGTGACGACCCTTCCGGCCGATCACGGAACAAAGGTTGGCCTGCACGAAGGCGTTTTGCGACCTCGTGGCGGCCGTCAGGGCTGGCTGGTGCGATCCGGAGCTTATCAGTCGCTCTAACGAGTCCATCTCTCTTCAATTTTCGTGATTCTGTCCGACGTGTCTTCTTCGTTCAACCTGAACTTGATCAACAGCCGCTCGTCAACGAGCACGTTCCAACCTCTTACTCCTCTTCAAACTCCAATCAGCAGAATATCTTTCAACAATTATTCTTCTCTTAATATGTAACTGATACACTCAGAACTATAGACATACGTATATATCATCGATACAACTTCATACAACCGAACTAATCTGTCATTTTCTGAAATCCTCAACAGATCAATCGATCACATTAACATTATCGTTGATAACTTCCAATCAATATCGAAACGTTCGATAACAAACGACTATTTGAAGTCAGCGCAGTACGGGACCGACTAAACGTAGAACATTTTCGATTCCGTATTTCCCAAACTCTGGTTCTGATTCCTTATGTTTTCACGGATCGTTGACGTGTGCTGCATCTTCATATAATCGGCTTGAACCAAGCAGTACCCATTCTAGCGTAAAGGAAGTTGTTTCTCCAAGTTTACTCCTCGAAGACAGGCAGTGAAATCGCGAGTTCTCAGTGACTCAACCGAAATTCTTCCACCTTCCACAATATCCGTTCGACGGTAAACCAATGAAATTTGTTTCTCGTGGAAGGTATATCCGGATTCTGTCAGTTCGAGAAATACTCGCAATAAGAGAATTCTCGTTGTCCACGCGGTTCAAAGGTTTCATTCGACTCCGCGCAAGCACGCATTTTAACAAGCAATTCGACACCCCGCACACAGAGTTTCGATCCTTCAAACAGATAGCTGACACTAAGGTTTCTTCGGTTCGATTGATCGGAATCTCATTGATCGCGATAAACGGAGCCAGAGAACGATCGTCGCACGTTTATGTCGTCTCTCTATCGATTGAACGCGGAATGCGCTCCATCATGTCCAAGTACATTTGTCAGGGGAGCGCGAATTCCGCTCCGTCCTTCGGTTCGGATTAGCCCCGTTCTCCAAGATCACGACGACCCGTCACAGTTCGGGCGTGACAAATGCTCTGCGCTTTATTAAGATCACGCGACCATCTTGAACCGTGTAAATGTCCGTGTATATGAACCACGAGAATTTGTTTAAATTTTCTCTGACAACTGGCCGTAACTTGAAATCGTTAGGGATGTTTCTTGCTTTGATTCAGAATCTTCTCCCGTAAATGGTTCGTTTAGGATATCCCACCATCCGAATGTCAAGAATTTATTTAAATAACTTCGAACCTCTAACAAGAGGTAGGTTACGATTGTTGTCGCTGTTTCTTGAATTTTAAGCGCTTTCTTCAAGATTTTCCACTACTTTTATCTCACGCGTTGCTGTTCCTTCCAAGTGACACACGCGAATAATGAGTTTGGTAAAAGGAAAGGAGATACAGACAAGGATCATCCTGAGACTTAATGCTGGTGCTCACCTGGACGATTCTGCAACCTGCGGGAAATCGAGAATATCGGGGATCGTGTTGTAGAGGCTTGGTTCAAGCGGCGAGGCTCCGGCGTTTGCGGTATGGCGTGACGTCTGATCAAGTGACACATCTCGTAGCACAGGAAGCAGATACCTATTATCATGAACGTATCCATCGTATCGATTACCGTTTCCTCTGAGACGCGGAACAGATTAGTCCACCGGGGAATGGAAATGCTGTTGTATCCGCATCAACGTCCCCTGTATCCTGCTGTTCTATTCTACCCTTCGTTGTCCTGTTCTAAACTCTCCTCTATTATCAATCACCTACAACTGTGACACCAACATACCAGTAAGTTACCCGTGAACTATCCGCCACGATCAGAAATTAGTAGCCTCGTTGACAATGTGCCACTTTCTTGGTCCAGCTTCGTCTATGATGCACTTTCGATGTTGGAAACGTGCGGGCTAAACGTAACCAATAGATCTTGGTACCTTCGCGTAATAATCGAGCGTTACAAACACGATGAGTGTTTGCAATCCAAACGTCGACGTTTGAAGGGTCCTATCGATGATAGTAGCAACCGATTACCGCGGCGATACCGGGAGCGCAATGTTTTCGATAATTCCAGCGTGACTACATCGACATACGCGTCTCATATATAACGAAAGCAACTTCGCACAGTCATCGATACGCATAACACTAGCCCGTGGGTAGAACGAAGTGCCAGCAGCACACTTCGAGGCACCTGCAGCCTTTAATGAGGCTCGTGCACTCGAAAAATATACACACCGCAGGACCAATCAACAATCTCTCTCTCAACGAAGGAGACCAGGTGATGTTCGCGTGTCCTTGTCACACGCGAGCTAGTCTCGCTCGTGTGAATAGTAGAGAGGGAGCCACGTAGGAGTGACGAGGAGGGTGGTGAAGCAAAACACAGACCATGTGGGTAAGAGTGGCTCGAGGAGAATTCTTTGGTGTGTCGTTGCGCCGATGGCCCTCGCGTTCGCTTCCCTCTGGTGCACGAGCCACTCGTGTTTCTCGTTCTCCACCGGTCGCCGATCGAGCACGACAAACTTACGCGACAACTGTCTGCGTCAGTCTCGGCTAAACGCCTTACGCAAAGTCACTCTTCGACCACTGTTCTTTCCGCTGCATCAGGAAAATGAGTTAAATGATGATATTGTTTTTTCGGATAATAATTTTCTAGAAATTCTTCGCGGAAACGCACACGCGTTGAGAGGCAACCGCGATACCAACCATACGCGCGCTTTAACTGGGTCAACGCGACACGCAGTAATCACGATATAACGAGGAAAGCGTGCACGTAGGCGAGCAAAGCTAGCGACAGAGGCGCGGTATATCGGCGGGCTCGCAACGGGCCAGCGTATGACTAGCAGATACTCTCGGCGTGAGGGTGCGCCTTCGCGAGGGTGGGCGGGTGGAAACGAGGGATGCTGGGCGACGGCGCGGCCCGCGGCGCCACCCCCGACCCCTCTGTGCTCGCAAAATCCACCAACTCCCTCCCGATCTCTCTGCCTCTCGCGTTCTAGCTATCCTTCCCTTTTCCACCTTTGTTGCCGTCTCTCTTTCTCTTCAGGACTTTCCACTGTCCCGCTCCATTTTCCACCAACTCTCCGTACGTTCGTCTTTGTTGCCGCTGCCGTCCTTTCTCTTTGTCTCTGTTTCTCGTTCGCTCGTGACTGGAAGTAGCGACGATAGCGTGTCGGCCTTATTCTTCTCCGCCTTCGTGGCTCCTTTCCTTACTTCTCTTCTCACAGACTTGCTCCACTCTCTCTGTTTCACGATTCTGCAAGGGGTACACGCACGAGAATCGGGTGCTACGCTCGATCTACTACGGCGAGACGTTCGATGCTCTCGCATCGTTAATATCGTCGGACTGGTTCGACGTGTAGGCTGCGGTGCGGTGAAACGATGTTTGGCTGGAAAGTTGTGTAACGGACGTCTTTATGCCTCGTGGAGCAATCTTTCAGTTCTAGGAAATAATAGTCGTGCGGATGATGGAATTATACCAAATCGAATAACCAGATGGAAGATGAATTTCAGAAGAATTTGGATTCGTGTTGTTTATATTTGTGTTCTAATGTAAAGATTCGTAGTTTCGTAAGCGACTGAACTGAAACAGTTCCTTAAGATTTGCCCACTTGCGAACATTGAAACGATACTTTTTAATATTCGCAAAAACACCCAAAATAGTAAATGAAATGATTATGAAGCGTACGATCGATATTTTTCTCTGAATTCCATTCGATATTAATGAATAGAAGCCTTTTTTGTCCTTTGCGGAAATCAGTGGTATCCTGTTTTCATACAAAATACGGGATACCATAGTGCGACTTTGTACATACAAGCGTGTTTTGAATACGCGCGTGTACATATGCATGATTGATCGCAATTTCGATGGCATCCAACTGTTCTTGCTGACGCAGACTGTACCTTTTTATATTTGCTACGTTCCCTGACGACTGAATGCGATCTTGCTGACGTTGGTATTGACTACGCTATTTGACAGAATCCCTGTTCGTGACTGCCTCTGTTCTCGTACGTATTTGTATTCCCTGACACCTGAATTTATTTTCACCGATGAACGATACCATTACGCTCCTATACATTATATTCACGTCGCAATATCGACCAACGCGAATGTCCCTGTCTTCGTTGTTTTTCACAACTGGAATACATTCGATTGGAATTTCATCGGTATACAGTATTCAAGACTACTTTCTACGGCGACTAACTCTATTTATCAACGACTAACTGCATTCTTGTTGAGTGAATACATTCTTGATTAATAACTGTATACGCTGGCTGGAATCTGACTACATTCTTCCCACCGTTCAACTATGCTCGCTAACAAACTGCTATTCTTGTCAAAGTCATGGTGAGCTATGATTGTACGGGTTTAATTTCGCTTCCCTCGAAATTTTGTTATCGCCATTTAGGTATATCGTCGTTTCATATGATATTCGATTATGTGCTCCAATAATTTTCGGGTATTACGTTAATCATAAGATATAAGGATTGCTTTGACGTTTCCTCCTCGTAATTTCACCTCGTTTCTTCCTACAATCGCCCAGAAAACGGCGACGACGATTTCAATTTCTCTTTTTAGAAATTTTCTTGAAATCTTGGAAACCAGTTTACCAGTGATATAATTTTACTAACTTTACTCATTGAATACGGAATTTTATGATATTCCATAGAATCTTTATTCAAAAGTTTCCCTTTGATTTGCTTATTTTTTAAAATGATTTTTATATGAAGCATTAATCCTTATTGCTCGGTCTAAAACAAATCCTATATTGAATGTAGAAAGTTTCTTTCTCATTTAATTTTTTATATAATTCTCAGCAATTACACTATTCATAACTATATTTTTCACCACTCACTGTTCAATTGAACTGTATTTTTGAAACACCCTGTATATCTACTTCAGGCGCTAAAACTTTCGTGACTCCGTGCACTCGACGTAGCGGAATTTCTTATTTTCCCCGCGTTTTCCTTTCGTATTTCGAGAATAAACATACGCTACGCATTTCAGTCGGAAATTTCTTCTTTTTGCTCAGTCTTTGTCCATCCCCTCTTTCGTTTGATGAAACCTTTATTCTTCACGATCGAACATATATCAGGCCATCTTCGACCATTTGTCTTCCACTTAGGTAATTATTCGTATTGTTTGTGTATAATGGTGTCTTTATAGGGGTCGCTTCTATTGCGACTGATTATTCATACGAGAATACTGAAGAGAAAGTAACTTAAAGACATTTATGTTGTTGATGTTAATCGACATTGAAGATCTAATATAATGATATTTTATTAGAAATATATCAAGCTAACAAAAAAGTTCGTATTTAGTCTTCTATTTAAAACTCAACATTTACGAGTTGAAATGCTTCGTTGGAATTTGATTATAATATAATATATTATAAAAAGCAAAAGGAATCTCTCAACTTTGTGAGGTTGAAATGTGAAAAGAAGAAAAATTTATATAAATTAAAAAAGAATCCTATATATGTAATTAGTATTGTTCATAATTTTGTATTCACGTGACGTTTTCCAATTATATTATATATCTTTCAGAGTGAAAAAGAGACAATCCTGAAAATGTCTAGCCGTCACTCTAATAAAAGTAATAATTATTTATTTTTAAAAAGCTTATAACAAAGAATTTGTTAAAACTTGTAAAATAAATAGAATAAAAAAATTATCTTCTTTCAGTGGAGGCAAATGGATTTTAAAAAATGATGTGGAGGTGAAAACCTGTTCGTTGGATTCTCTGTCTTCATTAAGGTCGAGGTAATAAGACTGTTTGAGGATAAAGGACTGTAAATGCGGAATTGCATATTCACGAATTACAAATTAAAGGCATACCAACCGTGAAGAAAATAAAGCTTAAAGTGAAATGCGAAGATAAAACGATACTTGCGGAACGAGAAACGTTTTTTGCTAAGTTTAAAAGCGAGGAAAGGGAAAATTAATGTTTGACGTAACGTATGAAAATGTAGTAAGAGTATTAAAGTTAGCCAACAACTAGTTATTTAATTAAACGTATGAAACAGCCAAATTAATAACGTTAAGTCCGGTATTCTCTAGAACGTCATATTTTTCTTTCCTTAATATACAATAAGTCAGGGAATTATTCAAATACTTGCATTTCGCAGAGATCACAAGAGTATTTAAACGGTCGAGTATCCATTGTATTAAGAAGCTACTGTGCTTCTATATAACTTTTATATAACTAAGAGATATTCGAAGCATGATTTTTACATTCAAAGATTCTTCCATATATTTGGTATTTTGCATTTCCCTAAAAAATTATTCGTTTTAAATTACATCACACTCGAAACAGACAGGTTATATGCCAGCAACGCAGATTTTAGCGTTCGCGACCACGAGCAAGCATTTTCTATAAATTTCAGCGAGCACAAAGCATGATATTACGTTAGCGGCACGCTCAGCCATTACAAAATAGGAAAGTCCTGAGTATCATCTCGCGAATTCCTCGCGTTATTCACCGTTGCTTCGATCGGCTGGTCCTCGCCACCGCTCGTTTTTCCCTTTGTGCTCTTTGTCCCGCTCGGGCTACGCTTCATGCTTCCTCGGGATCCTTCTGCTTTTCATGCTTATGCCTCGCTAGCCAACTAGAGGAACGTATACTTTTTCTCTTTTCCTTTTGTCCGTAGTATCCCGTTTCGTTCTTTCCGCTTCTTAACCATTTTTCTTCCATCCACCCGATACGCCACCTCAGTCGTCGTCCTCTTTGGATCGCGAACAAGACCACCGAAGCAATCTATGAAAAACCGACGCCGCTTTCCTTCTCGTTTACGCGTCTCTATATTCGCTTTCGTGTATCTTTGAATCTTTTTAATAAGTAGAATGAGTAGCAATCGTGTTAAAAGGACTAAAGTATTTATCTTAAAGTGGAGGATTCTTATAGATTTAAAATGTCTTTTGATATTCCATTACACAGAATAGCGAAAGAAACTGATTTTTGTTGTGGAACGAAATAAGTATATTGCTCAAAGCTTATCGCGCCCCAGGAAAGGTTGGATCGATATTTCCGGTCGAAAGACGCGATTGTTTCATTCTGTTCCACAGGACAGTGAACGTTTCAAGCTGCACCACTCTGGAAAAATTTCGCATTTTCGATCGGGAGTGTCCGATTGTTTTGGATCCCGCAGGAACGGGAGGCAAAAAACGCGACTAGTTGCGACTCGTTTCTAGTTGCAACTACGATTGTTTTCGGAATCCAGTGGAGAGAAAAAGTTTCCACTTCAAGCCGAGGTTCTCTGCCCCGATTATCCACAGTGTTCACGCCGAAAAAGCAACTTCTCGTCTTCCCCCAGCTGGAATTCCGATTGTTACGGAACCCGTGAAAAACCCCTCGTTTCGGACAGAAATAGATGGTAACTCAGGTAATTTTTTTTTTATTTGACAGTCTGTGAAGTTAGTAAAGTTTCTACGGTTCGGTTGAGAGAAATTGCTATATTGGATAATATTACGTGCAATAGCATTAAATTTCACATATATAGCAGTTTTAACAGTCGATATACTCCGTTGTGTATTTGGCGAGATCGAAAGGCAATTATTCACTACGAATTTCTTTTATAGAAAGACATTTGAGAAATTCGGATAGATACTACGCTTGATTGGACATTTAATGCAGAAAGTAAAGAAAACAGCGAGGTTAAAAGAATTCAAGCACTTCAGAATTTTTCAGATGTAATATAAATATGAATTTTCATATTGGAAATTGAACATTTACCTTAAAGTGACGTTTTCGCAAACTACATTCTCTTTTGTCCTCTATTTCTTTTGAACGAATAGAACTTTACCATCTTCGTTTGCCTCAACTTCTTACTTTTTCACTTAAGGGAGAAAGTATACCGAGTAATGTCCCAGTTTCTTTGAACAAACATTCGCGTCGCTATGCAGCATCGCGAATAAACGTTCGTCGATCATTTCTTGCGTTGCTAGTCTTCACTATTACGTATTGCTACTCGGCGTATTAATAACGTATCAGCCAAAGTAGAAAATCGTGTAACGATAAGTAGAATACGATGTAAAGTAGTGTGGCAACTAGAAAGTTGTATAACTTTATACACTTGCGGACAATGGCGGTACTGTCGCTTAGTAACGAATGTACTCTAAGTATATTCTAACTTATTGTTGATCTATTTGTGAAGAAAGAATTTTCAATACTTTTCTTGTGAGTTTTTTTTTATTCATTTAGAAAGTTGAAGAAAAGCAATAAGGTCGAAGATACACTAATTACACCTTTTATTACTTCAATTTATGTTACATACGTCGTGTACAGGTTTCTCTGATGGTTAAACGTTGTTGAAAGTTAAGCGAAGCAATACAGTTTGTTTCTCAGCGCATAGAATAACCAATTAATTTCAAATATTGCAATGAAATATACACATATATATAAAATAGAAGCAAAATTCACATTATCCAATATACAATAAAAAATCTTTCCTTCTTTCTTCGACAATTTACGCAAAGATTTTTAAAACTCAATCCGAAACCTCGACTTCTGCGAAAAGGGTTCAAAAGACCGAGTGGTTTCTCCAGATGTGATTGCACTGCAATCTAAGAATCCCATTTCTCATCGTATAACAATTTCACGACAGATGAATTCTGGTTCTTGGAATCTCTACAGAATCTCACGCATCGTGTTCTCGTTACTGTTTTCTCCGTGACGACCAACTCGACGTTCAACGTAACGTTCCTCTGCAACGCAGCTTCCTGTCATTTGCTGAAAATTCCGCAGGCGCGATTTTCAAAATTAATTTAGTGAACACTACCGTAATCGTAGTTTCTGTACATACTTTCTAATGACCCGTGTGTATTTCTTGACTGAAACTCACTCTATCCATATGAAAATTATTGGATCATATAATACAATTTCACAAATTTTTAACAAAATAGGAGCTTATTTTGATAAGTTCGCTTAGATAAGCGATTCAATCAGCAGAATTCTATCGTAATAAATAAACAAATAAATACAAAAATATATATACAAATAAATATCGTGTGCTGATAGTTAACATTCACATTGGTAATTAGATGGAATTTAAAAAAGATGGATTTTTTCTTTCTGATTGATGGCCTTTCAAACGAATTTTAGGGGTGGTCTCACATGGACAACAAACTTGATACACAGAGTAGTCTGATCATGAATATGGAGAAAGCGACGTGGCGTTTAAGTGGTACAGGACTCGGTGGACTTGTATCGACACAATGTATACGGAAGTTTAAGGGATGTTTACGTGGTCGTAGGGAAGGTGTAGGTAAGAGGATCGAGACTCGTTGGTGGAAGCATTTGTTAGCGTTCAAGGATAAAAGATCGTGTAAGAGAGGTTCAATTTATTTTTCCTGGGCGTTATGTTTTTTGTCGTCTTATGCGGTATTGATTCTACCGCTCTCTCCGGGATTTTATTCTCAATCCCTTGTTGTTGGGTCTGTAATTCGAAGGAACGTAAATTGGAATTATTCGATGTAATCTGTATTGCAAGGAATTTTGTTCTCTTCCGAATATACGTGAACTTGTGTGATAAATAATTTTTCGAAATTTATTTGTTTTCTTAGTAATTCATTTGTACATAAAGTAACTATATCTTAGCGTATATTGTTAACATATTTGATAAATAAAACCTTACTTCATTCAGTAATGGACAAATAATAAATAAAGTGCCATGGATTGAAAACTCGATATCCTTTATTCTTACGATCCCTTCTGAAATTAAATAAACCTTCGTTGTTCCTTATACGTATTACGCTTAATCCGAAAATCAATATCATTGCCCAGCTTTATCCGGGCAAAGCTACTATCTGTTGAGCAACCAGTTTATACCAAATTGACATAAAGTTTAACAGCTTAGTAGATTCACTACATTTTGTCTCACGTTAATTAATATATTACTGACCTTTCTAGACCAGTACTATAGCTTACTACCTTTCTGCATTAAATTAAAATGAAAAACATTTTTTAAAACAAAACAAACTTGTTTTATATTTTTTCCTTTATTACTGTCTCTTTCCCTACTTTATAAATTTACATCAAACAACGCCGACAATATGCATCCAACAAACAAAAATATAATTAGTAATTACTACAAAGCTCTAATAACCAGTCAATCAACGTCTCGCAAGATACAGGATTTGCATTCGCGGACGGCTGCACGAACAGTTTCCGGCAAGTTTCACGCGAGTTTAATTGCACTTTAATGAACTAGCCAGTCACCGAGAAAAGTCTCTCTCTCCAACTTTTGCCCTCTCTCTCTCTCTCTTCCTCTGTCTCGACAAGTCTGTTCAAAGATTAAGACGACCTTTGCCTCAAACCAAGGGAACACCGTAAAGCACGACAGAAGGGGCAGTGCGTCACACGACCAACGCTTGCACGTTACTCGTGGAAATCTAATTCCGAGAGTGGTCCTACTCGGTATAATTGAGAACAAGCCCGAGAGCGAGCGATCGTTTGACCGTACTTCATCGAGCTTTCCTTTTCAATTATCCTAATGGCCAACAGATTTTTGCCCCGGCTATGTGAAACAATGCTAGTGACGTGAGAACGATCACCACTTAATTTGTAACGTACCACTCGGAGAGACGTGTTTATTGGTTGGTAGATTTGAAGAAAATCGATGGAAACGCTGAAAGAGCTTCTAATTTTATCATCGAAATCAAAACGTTTTACATAACACGCGTAATATATTTAGAAAAGTTTTCGACAAGTATTGGACTACTTTTGTCGGTTACTATAGTTCTATTGTAAATAGGTAACGAGAGTATTTTTTAATCAAATAGTTTAATTTTCCTAGTAATGTGAAGAGAAATCAGAAAACTTCTATGTTATTAATAGAATATGCAGATAAGAACATTCTGTTCAAACGGAACGATCCATTTACGAATCTTGAGATTTTAAGTAGAATAGCACCGTACCGTGTCAGACGCAGCCTATAACCTACAGCGATGAGCATAGAAATAGAAAAATGCTGCTACTAATTGTATTCTGAAATGTTCTTATTCTATTTTTCCTGTACTATAAGATTTAAAGATACATTTTTTGTACTTTGATGAAAACGTTGGAGACGTTTCTGGCTTTTCTGCTTGACTTTTAAAAAATATATTGCGAGTAATAGAAATATTACAAAATTCCCTGGGAAACCTTTTTTAAGCTTAATTCGTGCTTGGCTTGGAAAGTATGATTTATTTAAATATCGGTATTTTCATGTCACATCGATCCATCAATGACATGCTGTTTCTGACGAATAAAACATAGAATCACTGATTAAACAAAGAAGAAGAAAATAGAGAAAGGAGAGAAAATACCTACATTAGATCATCCTACTCTCTTTAGGCTTTTCTATGTACAAAATGTAGGGCACGAGGGAAAAAGCACTTTCCGGATCTAGTTGGGTTAGTTCCCACTCCATTAAAATCACGGGTATTACACATATTTCCTGCGACATCGAAATTCGAACGATATTTGACATTTTAGACGCGTTCTTCAAAGCAAATAAGAAATTCGTCGAACAAAAAAAGGGCGTTTTTAATACCTTTCGTGTTTTTAAATCATATTAGGATAATTCTTCGTAGTAGGATAAAAAGGACATACCTATTTTTCATCCTAAATTCTGTTAATACACGATTATTTTTGATTTTTTACTTTTACGTTTGACTTTTTGTTTACGTGCGCAAGACGCACTATTACAAAGCCAAAGATGGAGGAATAAAAATGTAAAATATGTTTCGATCTTATTCTACTTAGCATACAGCAAATAAGTACGCGAAATGTGTGGAAAGAATTCCGACAATCTCATATAATATTTAAGCCAGAATCCACCTTGTTATAATAAAAAATCGTCACGTATCGTATTAGTAGAATTCCATTTATATTCTGTCACATTTCTCGGGCGTATTTGCTTTTTCTATATTCGTAAAGCGTACTGCCTTCTTCGTGCATTATGTGAAAACTTCGTATATTATTACTATATCGTCTTTTGTAAATTACATAAAGATAATGAAACGTAAAATATCATTGCGACAAGGATAAGACAAGCATATTCTTTAAATCGCCGTTAAGGTAAAGCAGTAAAATGAGAACTAGAAATACAAGAAATTCATTCAAACGAGAAAATGTTTTTCAATCTCTGCTAAAGCAAAGCAGTTAAGTAGAAAATGAAACTTCATAAATTTCATCATAAAAACATTTGATATTCCTAGTATAGCAATAAATAAAACAATAAAAGAAGAAACTATTGGACTAACTATTTATCGATGCTTTGTTAGTGCGTATTTTATCTTCTGTATTGTATTACGTAAGAATTTTGTCAAGTCCCAATATATTTATTGCCAATAAATGACTGGAAATAAGTAACTATCAATAATTTGTAATTCATCTTGATTTTTCAAGGTATATTTTCTCATGGGAACGCAGATAAATGAAGTCACGCAGTCACAACGTCACGCGAAACAACGTAGTACGTGCATAATGCTGAAGCAGAGGTTGCTGGCGTAACATCGCCTAGTCACATGCAAGGATTCCGTCTTGGTCTCGAATCACAGTAAGCTCGAGGTAATTACAGGTAGGCAGTGTGAGCAGTGCTTCCTGGTAAGCCGATAATTGGTGTCTGTTCGACTCAGATAAGGTCACCGTCTCATCGACAGACTCATACAATCTACCAACTTCCGCTTAACCTCTTGCATTACAGTCTTTTTATCAGCTACTGAAATGAATTAACGATTATAATGGTTGATTCTGTATTATATATAAAATGTTGTAAAATTATATACAATTTTATTCATTAGTATTTAATCCAACGAATTGAAATAAAAATTAGAATTCAAATGAAACTTTGTTCAATACAAATGTAAATGTATTTTTGATGAATCGAAATTACTATCTATATCGCGAGTGTTACCTAATATCGTAAGACAAAGGAATTAATTTCTTCGTATTTTTCTATTAATACAATCATTAAATATTTCTTCTTCTCTCTTCTTCCTATTTCGAAATTTCTCAGAAATTCGCACAAGGGTAAATAAGTTGTGACTTTTTCGATCACTTCTCCGGCTGACATATTTCTCTTTTACTTGTTCCTGTCGTTCACTTGTCGATTTTATAAGATGGTTGAAATAGGAAAAAATAAATCAATCTCGTGATCGTTCTGTGACATCCGATGAAGAAACATCTGCGAGTTTTCAATTGAATTCGCATCTTTTTGGAAGAAATATAACACGTGCCAGACGTTCGTACTGAAAGATGTATTTAACGCAGTATCGACGAACAATTACTGTTAAATAACACGATCAGGGATTACCGAGTCGCGAGAGCGAATTAATCGAGCGAAAAATTTCCACTGAAGTAACGGCGACAGGCATAGTTCCTTTGTAGAATAGGTGTACTTTCTGCGTGCGATGACAACGCTTTGTTCCGAAGCTGACCTGGATAGTGCGAAGAAATAGCAGCGCATGCTATAATTTTAATTTTAAATATTTTTTGCGAAGGTATTCCGAGATATCGCAGTATGTGTTTGAGGGTAAAGCTTTTCACATCTCTGAATTTTCTATGTTTAGAATTTTAATTTTCGAAGTTTGGAATATTTGAAGATTCGAATTTTTAAGTATCTGAGATCATAAATTTTTGAATCTTTGAATTTTTTAATTTTAAAATCTTTGAAATTTCGAATCTTTCAATATCTGAATCTTTGAATATTAAAATTTTTAGATAAACGAAACAAATTTCCTACTATGACAGCGTACTTCGTATATATTACCTTGGACGAAGATCGAAATATTGTAAGGTTACGTAAACTCATGTAAACGTAACAAAATTCGTTAGTCAGTTTCGTGAAAATTACTTTCCCATGTTACATATTTGTATACTGTGATGGGTTATTTGTCTTGACTAAAAGTACACATTTTACGCGAAATATAATCCACTGTGAATGATACATAATGCAACGAATTTGAAAATCTGCCTCGAAGGAAAAAGCTTGTACAATAAATTGAAATTGAAATAATTACAGAAATTTATTTATTAATTCATGATTTTTATTAAATTAAAATGTGAAGGACAGAGGCACGGTGTTGAATATCCATTCAGCCGGCTTCCATTATATTCACAATCATTTGAATATCGTCTCTAATGTTTCTAAATGTGCCACGATATTCTTACAATTGCTAAAAAATACCAGGAAATATTTTTACTTGAAACATCGTAGATTATAAAAACAAAAGTGCAGAATTTCCTCTTCCACCTAATTACTTTCTCCAATATCGGATCTAATTAACCATAATATCATTTTCCCAACCTTTCAAGAAAATCCAACTAATTTCAAGTCTCCAATAACCAACTGAATATAATCAGCATCAAGAACTTCATAGTAGCTATCAGAAGCATCGGAAGTTCCTTAAAACAAAATACTTTGAAACTTAAAAGCGAGGCAAGAAAGACGAGATTGATACATATTTACGATACACTGGAGACAACTTTCCGATGAAACCGATGCCACTTTTTAAAACGATTGGAGTATGAGCTTTCTCTCGATGAAAAGCGAGCAGAGAATCATAGGAATTCCGCACGATACTCACAAAGGCTAAGAAACGTTCAGTTTGATGGCGAGTATTTCAATCGATAGGGCAGAACGAATTTAACAAACTCGTTCTCTTGTTTAACCGACAGAGTTTCAGCAGCCACTACACGGTAGAACGGCTGAGGGCAAGTGGCAAAGATTTGCAGTGGTTTCGAGCGTACTACAGAGAGAACCGATCTGATCAAGCATGCTCTCCAATTCCTGGTGTACAGTAATTTCGCAATCGGTGTTGATTAATTTGGATCAAGAACTCGACTATCTTCTGTACTCGGACTTCTCCTTGTTGATAAATTACGAGATTAATTACACGAGATTATTATCGATTGCGACAAATCAAGTTCACTACGATTGTTTCGTATGTGTACACTTTATAGATTATCGTCAAGTAGTATATTGGGTGGAAATAATAAAGTTTATACGTTTCAAAGATCGAAACATCTAAACAACATGAGACAGTTTCTGGAAACATGAAAATCTCTTTGAGGAATGTGCACCATTTTGTGTAAAAATTTATCCTTTTGTTAGCAAAATATTTGTAGACAAGTAGAAAAGATGATTATATTCTATCAAATTTCGTGGATACATTTTAATAATACTAGCTACAATAATCACGCAGTATTCCAGTGCTGCAACATTTTTCATGAACAATTCAACGTTTTAATCGATCCCAAATCCGCTCGACTTCTTTCATCGACTCTAGTTGCTCCAATAAAAATAGTCCATTCACGGATCGTCCAGTTTACGCAGTGCCAGCGCGATTAAGGATTCCGCGAAACAGCGAATTCTCGAAGAACAACTGCGTGACTCGTTCACTCGGCTGAAACCCGGCGGAGTAACTCGATCGATCGCTTTTCTCACCAAGCTCTGCCGCGTGGATCAGCTAAAATAACGAAATATAGTCCAACAAATTTCGTAATAAAAATAAAAATAAGAGAATATTGTAGGCATGTTTAAAACTAGTCTTTCGAAACCTATTATATTTTATAGCAATAGAGATAAAGATTTACAAAAATCTATAAGGTATGAGAATTAGAAGATTAAGTAAAATGCGGATGAAGGCAGACTAACGATAAAGTAAATCCAACCGTGGAGTGAACTCGCAAGAAAAACAGGTCCGCGGTTAAATAAAAAGCCCGTTAATTCCCGACTGTCAACCGCATTAAAGCTGGCCAATTCATTGAAAGTCAGGGAACGGGGTCAGTTCCGCTAACTAAAACGGTTTCATCGATAACTATACCGGAGGCTGGCAGCCGGAGGTGGGATATTTAACACGTACGAACTCATCTGGGCACGTGAGCATACACACACACACACACGCTACAACCAGCACTATCACCGTACAGAAACGTCGTCCTGCTCTGCTATTGATATATTTCGACGTTTACGACTTGAAGTAACTTTCCCTAATATATGGCTAGACTTGGATTGTAAATTTCCTCACTTCCGAATATGTACCCGTTCCAGACCACCCAACCATTCTCTATAATCCCTGCCCTCTTCTCTATATTTACTCGTACGCCCCTAAACCACTATTCCAGCCTAGGGAACGGATACGGAGGATCGTGGAAAGGATCGACGGAAAGGAGAAGATCGTTCGATCTTCTTCGACGTACGCTCCTATTCATAGTTGGCTGGTTTTATAGAAAACGTGATAAATAACCGAAAATTATGTATTCATGCAAAATAACGATTTAGATAAAGTAATTATATATTGATGTTCGCAATCTTTCATTTTTAGACAAGTTAAACCGGAAATTCGGAGATTTCTGTTAAAAATCTGAATCTGGCTGGCGGAATCATTCGAGACATATTATACATATAGAGCCAACGAACGAGAAATAATACAATGGAGAATCCACTAACATAAAGAAATGTCAATTTCACAAAATTTTAATAATCTCTGATAATTTATTATTTTCTGTAAATGCCTTCATACTCGTGAGCAATGAATAATTCAGTGTCTATCAGTGTTATCAGGAGATCGTATAACGTTGCTTAACATTGTTCCATAAAATTTTATCACAGAAACGATCGAAGCTCACTGGATCACGAGGTAGAACGTTGCAATATCGACGTTTCTGACTCCAATTACGATAGAACTCATTAGAGAAATTATCCGAAGGCGAGCGAACTGGAAAGAAACGAAGAGACAAAGTAGTTCTGCCCTAGTTGACCGGTACCAGGCAACGATTGTTATAATTTTAAAGAGATTCTGCGTCGCGGAGAAAGCTGGTCCGTTTGTAATTTATGACGGAATCCTCTCGAAGTAATTAACAGAGGGTGAGAATAGGGGGAAAGAAAAAGGCGAATCGTGTACTTTGTCAACCAAGTTTAGCGTTCAAACGAACTGTTGCGACTCAATTCTATGGAATATTCCAAATGGTAATTGTATAAGACTTCTCGACGTTGAACCTAGCGGAAAATCTTTTAGAACAAGACAATAACGTGGGGACTAAGAAGATTGGGGAACTGGAAAAATGCTGAAAAGTACCAAATCTTCGGTTTCCTTTGTTCTTAATTGTGATTATAATATTTTTGGATTGCGCGCTGTCACTCCATCACGTTTATTCGTCTGATTGAGTAATTGTTATTATATTCAATGGAGTTTGAATTTTGATTCTGTATATATTTATAAAAATATGATAGAGAAATGTAAAACATGATAGTCTCCTGTCATGAGAACTTTCAAAAGCATAAATATACACATCTGACATTTGGCCAGAAAGTTAGGAAGAATAAATTCTTTAAATCTAATATACACTTCAGCAATAATAAGCGGGAACCTGTGAATGAGAGCCTGGGAACTTTTAAATAACATTGTGTACTATACGAATAATAAAACGCGCTTTGATTTACAATGCATAACTTGAAATGCATTTTATACGTGATCTATGTTCCCGTAACAAAATCATTCTTGACCTCTAGTTGGAATTCAGATTCATCGATCGTGGTATAAACAATTGTGAATCTCGAAACAATCCGCGTAGCATTGTACAAACGCGTCCCTAATTACAGCGCGTTTCAACCGAAGTGAAATAAAACAGTGAAATTATCTATACACCGGATCCTCTTTTATAAATAAACAACATAGTTGACAAAAAGAAAAAGCGAAAGAGAGAGAGAAAGGGAAAGAAAGAAAAAAAGTTACCATGCGTGAAACACGGCGACCGGCTGCAAACTCAATTACTGGCGCCGAAATTAAATTTCACCGGTGCTTTGTAAGGTTTGCGTGGAAAAAAGGAAGGAAAAGGGGGAAAGCCTCGTTCCCTCGTTGAAATTCGTGCTCCTTTCAGAGCTACGGCGAACGACGCGAAACTACTTTAAAAAAATTGCGAAATTCGCATAATCTTTGGAACGATACCGGGAAAAAGTGTAGCATACGTATTTTACACGTCGATTTAATTTTATCCTGCCACTTGTAAAAGTGAAAGGAGGATGAGTTGGTAAACTGATATACGGATTATGGTGTTTCCAAAGAAAATTTAACGTCCTACTTTGCGACTGTATTAAATAAAAATCTGCCATTTTCTGAACGTGAAAAGCAACATTTAAAATAGAAGAATGCAGTTGGAGAGGAATATAATATTCTATGATATTCCCTGTTCGTAGTTACAGTTGGTCACATGAATATTTGCGCAACCTTTAAAAAGAATAACTTTTTTTTAGATTGGACCAAACAGTTTGAAATTTTTTGAGAAGTTAAAAAGATTAATTTACCGGAAAACTTTTGATAAAATTGCAATTGGTCGGAAGCTTAAAGAAAACAGACATTTGGACCAATGTTGGAAAGGTTGTTCAGTTTTAGAGGTTGCCGTATTTTCGTCTGACCGATTATAAATCTCTTTTTGTTTACGACCAATTATAAAATTCTTTTCTTAAAAGGGTAATTCTCTGAATAATAATCCCTTCGAAGATTTTAATATAGGATGCTTGGAATGCGCTCTAGATAATGACTTTCGGTTCAGTGCTTTACAATCAAACTAACTATTTCTGCTTTAATTTCTACGGTTTCTCTCTCAGTAGGTTCATTAACGTAACAATTGCTACAATGAAACGATTAATAATTTTAATGAAGAACGAAGTATTTGCCTCATTAAGTTTTTCCAATACAGACTTTCCAACATAATACACATAGTATAATCAAGCATACAAATACAAACTATATTCTTATTCCTATTATTTTCTAATTTATTGCGTGAATGAAATTTCTTACAATCGATCTAATCAAATTTCTAAGCGAATCCATCAAATTTTCAAAACAATTTATGAACCTTCTCTGTGATAGAACTTTTTTAAAAAGCTCCTATAATTCAAACTCATCGCTCATCGAAGAAAATCGTCCAAAAACCTTCGCTAATGAAACAAAACGGTAGAAAAAGTAGAAAAGAGGCGCGTCTCTGTTTAAACGTCTTTAGCTAAGTGATAAGATGAATTACGGGATGGACTGGCGCCGACACCAGGCTTGTTCCGTTCATCTGGTAGAAGTTCTGACGGTTTTGCTTCTTGTTTATCGCATCGATGCGACTGTTGAGCAACATAAGGAAATACGTTCTTTCTGTCTGACTACAGTATCGTCGTCGACATTAAGTCTTCTTATCCCTTTCTCGAAAAGTACGAATACGTTAGCTTTCAGGTCGACGCTGTCTCTTGTGATACGCGACATGTTATACCAGTCTCGTCGCTCTTCTGTCCAATAATTTCTGACAACTTGTCACGTTCGTATACATTTATTTGGTCACGCTGTCGATCGATTCTTACGTGACTTTCTCGCGTAACACTCTCTCATACCGATTGAGACTACGTTTTCCAAGTAGGTATACAAAGTCACAGTGCGTAAGAAATTGATGATTTACGACACGAGTGCAGATTAACGTTGTGGATGGGGTGTATATTATGGAAGGAAATGTGTCGGAGGAAACAAGATGAGGAGGGTAAGTGGATGGAGCAGAGAAATAATCGATCACTTGGGGTCCTTTTAAACCAGTTTATAATTTTTTGTGAGGAGTATAGAAAAATTTTAGAAAACTTTATGGAATTGTTTGTTCAAAGAAGTTTTACGAAATGTTTTAAGGTTTGAAAAAAATTAATTTTTTAGAGATATAAAATTGCCAAAATCGTACATCGTTCTCGATATACCCAGTTTCATATCTTTGACTACAAAACGAGATTCAGCGAGGTGGTTGCATTGGACGCTCTGTCATTTTCGATAACGTGCCTGGGATCCGGAATGCGAGTGAGGTAAAAATTGTCTTTATCCTACGTTGCCACTATTGCTTTTGCTTACTTCTCTTTCTATTTTATTCCTGTTACGTTTTACATTTTTGCACGTACGTGTCTTGTACATCTTTGTGCGTACGTGCTCTACCAGATTTATTCGTTCTTTCGATATCGACCAAATTTATGAAAAAGAGAATAAAAATTCTTCTTTACAAATTTCTTTAAAGAATGTTGCTTCCAAATTCATTGAAAATTTTTCATGTCCAGTTTTCAATTACGAGTTGTAGTGTATTTGCACAAATTCCACTCGTTCATATAAATTTGAAGAAACCAAGTTTCATTCTCAAACTGACTACGTGATCCCACCTAAGAACAAACACACATTCTCCAACTCGGTCACGAAAGACAGAATAAAACCGCCATCAAATTACCACTCCTTGACAAAAAGCACCTTCCTTAAAAAAACATTTTAACCTCTGTAGACGAAGAAAACGATGGCGTTAAAGAGATACGCAAGGGCAGGACCCTGAAATGTTCCTTGGGAATAGAAATGGAGACAACGACAGTGCAAATTCGTTTCCTTTATTCGATCCTTTCTCTTAAGCGGGAACTGATTTTCTTCGGTTACTGCCCTTTCTCTCACTGCTTCTCCTTTTCATCCGCACGTATCTCCTCTTGGAATGCGGCTTTTGAATTTTGCAAGCACAAGAAATCTCATTTTCCGCGACTGTTCTAAGACTCGATGACCTTCTCACGCGCTGAAAAATTTATTACGCGTTTTCTTCTGTTCTTGCTACGTATAACATTTGCAAGAATGTTTCTCTTTCGCGAGTACAAAACATTCGCAGCTTTCTGAAATATAATTTGTTTGGAAAAGTAGTTTTTGGATGAAATTGAAAAGGGAAGTTTGTTATAGGATTATGGTGTATGAGAAGATGTGATCTCGTAAATTCTATAATTTCTATTTACAAAATAAAAATTTCCAGTTGTTAATATAGCAAATATTAAAATACAAAAAGATTGTATGAATCACGGCCAGATTTGATATTCTAAAGCCTCGATATTATTATGTGAAACGTTCCTCGTTTTGTGAAAATATCAGCATATTACTTAGGATACAAAACGCTTATTAAATTTTAAAAATACTACGCCCATCGCCAATTAAATTGAAAATAAAATTCTCATAAACCTTAAGCCACTGTAACTTAAGAATTTACGATAAAAATTCTGTATAATGGCTACCAGAGAAGCTCGTACCATCGCGAGGAGGATTCTATCGCGAAATAATACTCTCTGATATTAGCTCCGCGATGAATTTCACAGTTCGCTCTACTTTTATTTAGAAGAAAACGTGAATGGATCCTTTCACGTTTAGAGGGGTAGGTACAATGCAGCCTTCTTCTGCAGAGGTCGGATACGTAACTTCACTTTAATTGCCATCTCATCGCGAGTAGTACGAAAGAGATGAGACACAATACGCTGATAAGGGAAGAAAGAGTGATAAAGGAACGAGGGGTGATGTGAACGATCTTGGATATCCGTAGAAATTCCACGACACTTAAATCACCCGGAAGTAATATATCGAAGGGACCAGAGAACCTCTCGACAACGTTTTTGACAACCTGTACTTACGATCACAAGCGAAATTTGCTGGAAGCTCTCATTGGATTCATATACGTACCTGAAACAGAAAAAGAGAAACGAATTGTTATGATATTAAACAATGTTGAAAGATGAATATTGGAGAAAGATGATATTTATATTCGAAATATACTCTTGATATTATATACAAGATACAAGATTTGGGAAAAGTTGAAATTGAATTTGCAAGATTTTAAGGCTTCTGTAATATAATTACGAGTTTGAAAATACCGAGGTTTAAGGTTACAGAGCTCGAGTGACACGCGCTTTTAAAAGTGCAAACTAGACAGCGGTGAATACGACACCGTGAAAAGTTTCGTTACCGGAGTTTGAAAAATTGTTTTGCGGTAGTCGATATGCGTACGTTGGTTTTTACGTTCCATATACTTTTTGTTCTGCAAAGAAGTTATACGATTTCTTCATTATTCTGTTGAAGATAGAATTTTTATTAACACTTCGATACATCTTCAATATATTGTATAACTTATCCATCAAAAAATTAATCATATGTCCTTTTATTCATATCGTTCTATTCAGGGTGTTACAAAATATGTGAGAGATATGTATCTGATCGATTCTAGACATGAGAACGATGAAAGACGTTCATATTCCACCACATGCTTTATAACAACCTATACAATATCTTACGCAACTTGTCTGCCGTATTTCCATCGCTTTCTATCATAAACGTTCGAACTCCCATTTCGAATAAAACACCTATTAGATTTGTTCCAGAGTCCCAAGAGGCAGAAAGAGAAAGGGAAAAATAGAGGGACAAAGACAGATTTCGCAGAATTCTTGGTCTCCAAAGGCGTACGAATGAAAGAAACTCGAGGGAAAATCGCGCGTTACCACCTGTTATGTAGAGAGCTCACGCGATTCAACGACTTAGGACGCCGCGAAATCCTATAAAACCAGGATATCACGTGTTCCTTCCCAAGCCGGTCGTATTACTTGGCTCGTGTCGTCTGCCCGATCGTCGACGCTTTGCATCTAATGCGAGATTCGTTGATCGTTCAACGTCTCTTGTGGTAAGTGGCGAATTGAATACTCCTGGATTAGTTCCGATCTAAATATAAATTCCGTGTATGAGCCTCGGGCTGGCGACAATTACACTTCGGATTCCAATAAGGGGTCCCGTTAATAGAGAGATTAACCCGATAGCGTGACCCTCGGGAATCTATTAACTCGAACGGAATTCCAGTAGTACGGTCATTCACAGTTCTGATCATTTATTCTATTTCGCACCACGTACAGATAGCGGAAGAAATATCGCGAGTGACCTCAAGTTCAAGTAATTTAGCTTCGATTAAAAGTAACACTATCAATATCGTTAAACCATCATTGACGCATATTTTAGAGGAACAGATTCAGAAAAGTTGTAAACTAAAATATTATTACTGTTACTGTTACTATTACCATTAATGATACCGTTACTGTTACTGCTATTACATATTCTTCATAAGTGTATTGTGCTCCTAGTATTCTACTAAAACTACAAGTCTTCACTCCAATAACTATCATGTTAATAAAAATGAAATTCTAAATTCATACTCTATAATCTTAATTAAATCTTAGATCCTTCATACCTCCGAGAATATTTTAATTTATTGTAATTTTATTATTTCAACCCTTAAAATATATAAACCTGAGCTGATATTCTATTTCACAACCTCCCTTTATCTCTTTCACTGACTATACACCTTTCTTTACGATAGCTCATTAAGCTTAATCCAGGAAATCCGTCGGTGCATCGAAGCTAGTCAGTTCATTGATCTCAGTTCAAGAGAAATCCACATTACGATGATCCAACGAGCTGCTACCTTATCTCGATTACAAGGGATCTTTTGATCGATGCTCGATTAACTCGATCCGTGAAACATAAAGTCTGGCAACGGCTCTCTGGTCTTCGGCGTATCCGCAACTTTCGGTCAGGCAAGTTTATCCGAACGTACGTGGCCCAAGGCAATAGGCACTTCCGGTGGACAACTAAGTTTCTCGAAGATGGTTAACTTCCATACTAACCGGTGATTGCATCGGCTCAACCTATTTCGAGGAGCTTCCTGGAGGATCCAGCGGAGCGGACGACGAATCCCTGGGCAGCCATGGGATAGCTGTGAATCGCGCACCGGCTGCAATGACACGATCCAACCTCCGTCAGCCTTGGGACGCGTTAAGTCGAACAAGAATCGGGTTGTTCGACCGAGTTCTACGGGAAGAAGCTTCCTCGGCTTTCCCGTTTTCCAAGTTCCTTTTAGCCTGTCTGTTTCTTCTTTCATCTCGATGAGCAGAAGTTCAGATTAAGCCTCGAGAATCTTATCCTGATACGTGAAGGTATTAGGAGGTAAGAGTACATGTAGGATACTTGAAGACAGTGGAGATAGAAAAATGGTAGTGTCATTGGGATAATGGTACGTAGGAATTGTCGGAGATATAAAAGTTCATCTGTAAAAGAAGGCTATCGACTCTTGGCTATTAATGTCATTAATTGAGCCATGTTCGTCAAACCTTATTCACTTTATCTACAAATGCTATTTTTTTAATTTACCTTAGAATTTACCGTATAATTTAATAAAATTAAGAAAAAGTAGAGCCGGACAGTTTTGGTTCTGAGAGTTCCAATTGTGAGAGCAATAATATTATTTTCCTATAAAGAAGACAAATTTTCCATGAAATTCTGTATAGATTTATAAGTGTCTGACTTTTCCTGCTTTTAAAATTAATTCTACCACAGTAGCATTGAAATTTACATTCCAACAATGACTAAATATTCTATATAGTAAGAACATCCTCCTAAGGGAATATTTTGCTGGATTGGGATCAGGTTCCCTTGAACTTTCTGTTACCTTTTTCTGTCACGTATGAGAAACTTTGCTCGCCTTCGAAATCCCTAAAGCGATGTATACGAGTACGACACAGATGCAGTATTGAGAGCGTTGTGAGAATTGAAAAAAAGATCACTCCCAAGGGTGGAAAAGGAAATATTTACATGACAGATCTAAAAATTCTTCTTTATTCAAGCAAATCAAGTTGATCCGTCATGAATAAATAAACAACAAATACAAAGATAAATTTAGAATAAACGTTTCATAGAAGTATAGTTTCTAAACATTTGTCACACGCTCATGAGTTGTGATTAACATTTAAGCTCACAGCGCTGTTGAGAATACAGAGTTACATGTTACACACAGAAAAGGAAATCTCATTCAAAACGAGCTTTGTCCGGAGCAAATACTGATATATGCATTCAAGATATATGTATAGAGCGAACAACTTCGTCGAACAGAATCCTTTGACATTTCCAGAAAGACTAACAATCGATGGATCATATCGAACCAATACGCGTGACATTTTTGTCGGGCTTTGACGTTATCCGTTACTATATCACGAAGCTTTGCAAACTGAATATGTGGTTTTATCTACACACGATCGTTAGAGACCATGAAAAGATTCTCTGCATTTTATTCCACCGCAATCCTTTGTTTGGTAATTTCCACAACTTTTACGAATTTTTATGCGTTTTTTTAATTTTTGAATAATAAATGAAGCTCTCTGTTCCAACAATTTTTAATGACTTTAACAGAGAGTTAATAGGATTCGCAGAGAGTCCACTTCCTTCTTTAATTTTTTCTCACTTCAGAACACTGAAATTTCATTGTTAAGGAGCTCGGACGCGAAAGAGGTGAAATGTTTATATAACTGTAACAATGGTCGAAAAATGATCGAGAACTATTGCTTCGAAAATTCCTCTATCAGAAAATAAACTCTAATAGTTGCTGCTGTATTTCATAGCCGATCCTAAAACAGAGCAACCTAAAAATAACTGTAAGCATTTCAGTTTCATAACCGTCGGCTATTGCCACGCAACAAAACTAATAAAAATAATAATCCCAATAAAAAGAAACGACAAATCTACGCCATAAAAGGACCCATACCACGCAACACACGGAAACTAACGAAGGAGGAAAAGATTTATCGAATGATCGTCTAAGTCTAACGAGATGTTGACCAGCGGCAAATATCAGTTAATCAACGCGGAACAGCGCCGCGCGTCTTCTCGCTCGGGCTAATTCGCCGAGCAGGAAACGATCTACGACATCTGAGGTAGCGAGGAGTAATTTATCGCCACGTACCAGCATTTCCTAAATTAGCAACATTATTTTACGCCAGGCGACGCGGACTGAGGTCATCGTTGTTGCCTTGCAACCTTGTCTCGGTCGGCTGAGATTGCATTAACGGCCGCAATTTACAGACGCATAAAGAGACGGCACCATGCAACCTTTTTGTAGCAGCTTCTCGAATAGCCAGCTCCATGAGTTTAACCCAACGCGGGCGGTTAATGAAACGCTGACACAAATATCGTATTTTACGACGTTAACGAGACACGCACTCAAGTGAAGCTGGTCGACGATAGAAATTACGGGTCGAGGCTTCTTTCGTATCCCTGCCGGATTTCCATTCGATAAATGTGACGCTAAGTGAAACGTTAAATGCAGCTGCCTTTTTACGCTTCTTCTTGTCGCGGCTGCAGAAGGAACGTTACGATCTTCCGCCACCATCTTTCATCCTACTTTCTTTTCAAGCTCTCTCGCCATGATAAAAAGCGTCGCGAACCTGCCGCTAAATGGACAGATGTCGTAAATCGTGGCACTTGGAATTTATGACGCGAGTTTGGAGAAATATTTTTATACCAAAATGGTTGTAAATGTAAGCTTAAACCATCTATCAAATTTAGAAAATCGTTTGAAAAATGGATATTTCTTTCTTTTCGGGCATTGTTTGGGGTAGTTCATTGCAGGGAAAAGCAATAACGAAACAGAAAGAGTATGGAGGAAGGTAAGATCTTACTTCAGTATGTAGTAAAAAGTAGTTAGAGATACGTAAATTATGGATGTTTACTCATTTATGGAAAATGTAAAGATTCAAAAATAGACATAATAAACAAAAATTCATAGAATATCCGAAATAAGGTAGTCATAATATTTGATAGGTGAAACGAATCTTTGCCTGGGTTGCATTTCCTTAATCATATTTACAAAGATGTGAATGCGCACAAACATCCACAAATTAGTATAACAACGTGATACAAATTATTACAGGACGTATTGAACTATCGAAAACGAAATTATGCTAAAAGCGACTCTGATAAGATAGGACACGTGAAATATCAAACGATACGATGGCATAGCGATATCAATGCTGGCCAACAGTAAATTGAATCATTGTGTCCGCGATTCCAATGATCGCTCGTGTGTTTGAATCCGTTTACCAACGAATGTCCGACAGCCGCGTCTCTCATTTTCTATGATTTAATGTTTGTTTGTTCTTGTATTATCGAACAAAAGAAAACTTGCAGCGAGTATTTCGTTGAATTGTATGAAATTAGAATTGCGTATTACTCGGAGATAGAAATCTTTGAAATAATTTACAAAATTATTTTCACACCATGAAGTGTGAATAATAATGTAATTATATCTGCTTGAAATCGCGAAGTATAATACTTTTCGCGTTTATAATTTTAAGTTTTACTTAAAACGTGAAATTATTAAAACGTGAAAGACGTACGAAAAGCGAGAATATCCGGTTTATACCATTAAAACGTTATACGAATCGTATTAACGCAACGATAAATCGAAAAATAAACGGAAAAGACGAATGAAACTGGGAAACCAGATTTGTGTCTAGATTATGCGAAGCTGATTAATGTCGATTTCAGCACACTTTAGAACGAATCCAGGGAGAATCGATGTTTAATTCGTTTACAGTTACATTTCCCTGGAAATTTATTCGCATAGTACCCGGCCGATTCCAATTCCTGTTCGAATTTTGATTTCGTGTGCATCGATAGCGCACTAATGGCATATGAATGTGGACGGGTCGTTTCGTTTCCTACAAAATTACCACGTAATGAACTGTATCGTAGTGTTATTGAATTGTTCGATTCGGTTTCATCATACAGTCGTCGAGCTAGTAGATAATTGAACGTCAATTAAAGACTAATTAGACAAAACAAAAAGTCCAGAAATTGTAACATATAGAATTTATGGAAAAATGAAAGGTAGTGGTGTAAGTAAGGTGTTTGAAAATTCCACACAAAAAAGAGTTATCTTAAGTATGAAATAAATCGTTAGATAAAAATGTTAGGGATTCCAGAAAAATATCTATCGAGAGATACCTCAAGTAACGTTCATGATCAACATTTTCATAGTTAATTATCAGTTTGCATCACAATTCTTCGTAGATGACTCCTTCAAGCCCGCATTACGGCGAACAAAACCTCGAAACGATCAGACACATGTCTTTTCGTGCTCGAGGACAGAATCGCCAAGAAAGTTCCATCTTTCCGTAGGAAACTCCATCGAGTACCTATCTTGAAACTAAAAAATTCACGCGGTGATTGCGATGTAAATAGGGAAGTCGTGAATTGCACGGCAACTTCGACGGGACGAGTTGCGACGTACGGAAACAGAAACGACGATCGACTTTAGAGACGAAATTCCCAAGTTCCACTGAATTCTACTGAATAACATTTCGACCGGGTCCCACATATCCGTAACCGCGTAAATGGAGCGGGGATTTCCATGCGAAAAATGGATATGACTCTAGTAGTTCACGGCGACGGAACTGCGAATTTCATGAGAAGAATTACACCAGGGATGACATATCTTGCAGTTTATTGTAAATCGATTGAGTTTTCTAGAGAAGAAATTATTTTTGACTTGGGAGATTTTGAATTTCATATTTATGATTTTTATATAAGCGTACATTGGATTAATATCAACGCACGATTAATTACATAAAAAAGCACAGTAGGTGGATTGGGTAGATTTTTCTTTGAAACAAAATATTTCCCCAAATGCGCAAAAATACCTTTGTAATTAATCGATACACTCATAACGAAAATTCAATCTATCCCTATATCTGTATAATAGCACTACCACTGAACGAATTTTAAAGTTTAAAGGAAAGAAGCAAAAAAGAAAAAAATGATTAAACCTTTATTGGCAATCTCTCACCGTAAGATAAAAAAAGAAGAATCCAGATATTCATTCACCATCAACGTTATCAGCAAATATACGATTCATCTGTTCTGGCTGTTCTCTTTTTCCTCTGTGTTTTCTTCAATTAAAGAATAGAACAATAACGAAACGACAAAATCTCGGTTGTGTACCGTGATGTCACGTTAACCACTTTCCAGTTGTTGCAGATTACTTTACCTTTAATCCTTTCATTATCAACCGCAATCTCGCTCAAGCTCGTATTCCCTCTTTTTCTTTCCCTCTTTTGTCTGTTTCTCCCCTCGACTTCCGGTCCGCCACCCGTCACCGACACCGACTCATTTAAAACTCGGTGGACAGGTCTCTAATTAAAAAACTTTACGCCTTTTATTGGCGGGTTTCCGCGCCACATTGGGATCTAATTGAAAATTACGTGGCAAGTGAGTTTTCCATGAACACCGTTCGATCCCTGGCCACATTTCATTTCATTCCACTAGCGAGTGAATCTCACGGTAGATCGGAACCATCCAAGACTCGGTATAGGCGGTTTAATTTATTTAAAATTATTTAAATTCCGATCATTCAAGGAAGAACGGTTCATCCAAGCTACTTGAAAAACTGCAAAAGCTTAAAGTAGCCACTAACGAAATTATTCAAGGAAATCGACCAAGTTATCCGACGATTTTGCATAACCACGCCAGAAAAGCATACAAAGATTGCGATAAAGAGAAAAACTTGGAATCTTTGATTCTTCTTTTCCCTCCATTCCTATTCAGGATTTCTTTTCTTCTTCAAGTCGCTTCTGAAGTAACTCGAAAGGTAACGATTTAAATTTCGAGCGTCCAAGAATCAAGTCTCGACCATTCTAAATGGTATACATTGAATTTCTCTACGCTGGAGAGATGTTTTCCTTGAGTTAACGTTCGATAACAATGAACGAAGGAAAAGAAGAGAGCAGAAGTTTGTCGAATAAGATTAATTAAACAAAAGCATCGTCGATCGAGTCGACGAGTGTTTCTTTTTCAACGATAAAGTCATCGTAGCGACGACGGCTTCAATTAAAGTTCGAAAGAAGATAGCGTCGTTGCGTGATTTCGAGACGACTTGCCTCTTCGTGGAGGGAAATGCTTGATTTTTCCCCCAGTTCCAGAATGAAATCTGTCTCGTTTATTCTCATCGCCGGCATGTTTCGCCAGTTTTAGTTTTCGTAGGAAATTATAAATTTTCTCTTTGATTTCAACGGGTCTCTTTGTGCCTTTAAATAGCTGGTGAAATTTAAAAAGTGTTCTTTTAAAGGAGGCGCACGCGTGCAGCGTAACAAAGCTCGCTTTGTGGAAAGAGGCGTGTTGCCTTGAATTTTAGACGACGAATATTTAAAACGTGCGTATCGCATGAAAAAAGTAGTCGATGATCCGTGTGCATCAAACATGAGTAAATTTCTGAACGAACGTTATTTACATTCGCCTCGTGGTTGAGTTTATTACATTTACATTTCGCTCAGTGGCTGCGAGTTTCAAGCCGATATCTCTTTCGGAGGAACGTTCGAGAGAACGAATTAGTTTTACCTTTCAATCGTAATTCCCTTTGTTAATCAAAAGTTTGTTATAACGTTCTTTTCTATATGATCAACGTTTTAATTAAATACACGGTAGATACACTTTTTGGTAGAGAAAAGCCATTTTATGTGGTTCGAAGCGTAAATATCATGCAAGATATTTCATAATTAAAAATTAATACACGTCTACTTCATTACGTACCTATACATTACTATTATTAACTATACTCATAAGACACTGATGAAAAAATTAGATGACACGGGTAATAATTAGGAAGTCATCGAAACCTTTAAAAACTGTTAATTCGTTTGCAATCTTAAACTGGGAAAATTTTCGATATTCAGATTCAATATCTAAATATCTAACAATCAAGGAATTGTGGATACTGTGACTCTTTTACATCATTTCTATAGGTTTGCCTTGCACGGATACTGAAATTTGTCGCGCATTGTGTAAGATCAGCACGTAACATAATAAACAGGGGTGTAATAATTTCGTACTGTTCGTTAAGCCAAAATTCATTTGGGAAAATCTACGTCGTATGTTAATACAATCTTCTTCCATTGCTTTTATCGCTCAATTCCCCACTAAAGTGGTCCCTACATATTATGAAACACTCTGTACCTATATTAACGATGCATAATTAAACTACCACGGGACCAATTATTCGAATTTCCCACGAATTCCTCGGTGCCATATATTGTCCACAAACGCAAGAAGAATCCATCCCAATCCCAGAACTGTAATCCACCTTGCGTCCCAAACTTTGACTAAGGTTCCAACTTCATCCTGTCCCGAGTTCAAGTAATAAATCATGTTAAGTCTATTTCGAGTATAACGATAACGAAAGACCATTTAAGCAGGATTTATACTCGATCGTGAATTTCCATAAAACATCATGTCCATTCTCATAAAACGTCAATCAAACAACATGCTTGTATACTAACATTCACAAGTACCATTCAGTACCATCCCAGATTACTAAGATTTTTTTTAAAGATTATGGACTGATATACAATGGTTACAAAGGGTATCGGAACATATCCTTATCCTCCAATGAAACATCTTTCTATCTGATCCTACGTTTCATTTTTATAACAGCAAATAGTTATAGCTATATGAAAGTACTAGTAGATGATATCAAATCTAATATATCTAAAAAAAAAAAAAGAAATAAACAAATCCCAAAAAATGCAGTATTGTAAATTAACTTCTGCTTCTTAAAGAAAATAACAAATTAGTAATTTCTAGTATCAGAAGTATCTACACTAGTATCTCAAAGAGAAGCCAGCATCAAAAACCAAAACATCAGTGATTGTGGATAAAAGAAACAGGAAAAGGCTAAGTGACATGTAGCGTACAATTTTGTTTAATGCGCGCGAGGTTTCAATTACAGATCTCGTGTCGTGATGGTTTTAAAAAATAGTTTTTAAAAAAGTGCAATAATTAAAGCCATACGATTACAAGATACACGCCAGGTTGCTTCGGCTTCTTCAATTTCATCAGTTTCCGTCAGTTTTCATCAATTTTCGAGGTAGCCACGCTTTTCACGAAGCTTTTCCTCTGAAATTTTCACTCTATTGGGAGGTCTGTGTCAAATCAAGGACGCTACCTTTTGCCTTTCTTTTCCACGAGCATCCTCGTGTTCTCTTTTTCTCCTTCTCCCTCTACAATTTACATTCTGTCGTTTTATCGTCCGAGTACCTTCTTCTTTATACATTCCTATTGTTTCATATTTTAAATTCAAATTAAAAATTTCAATATTCGCCTCTTCATCCGCTGGTTCGCTGGATGGATATTTCTAACGAGATATCAACGCATCCTGCACCGAAGTTACGACGCGGCGCGATGTTTTCTTCGACATCAATGATTCATCGCAAATTATTGCCACTTCTCTGTGGAGAAAGCCCGTAACTGCAATCTAGTGTAAAACGAGTCTCTTTGTAGCTTTTTTTTACACCTTAATGCAAAAAGGCAGTAAAATGTGATTACTTTGCTTTGCAAAACCAAACCTAATGCCTAGTAGATTATACATTGTAGAAATTACTGCTTCTTTTTATGGCTGAACATATTAGACTTCCCTACTTCTTGATACGTGATTTTTATGAAATGTTGAATTAATAAAAATTTACTAATATTCCGTTATCAGATAGACATTTTCCTCTAACGATCTTCTTATGTTGAAGGTGTACGTCATAAACAGAATATTATTAAAACAATTTGTCTGTGATACACCACCCAGTACAATAAACTATTTTCTTTGTTATTCACACATATTTGAATGCAATGTCAAATAATTTTATATTAAATATCTACAAAAATCACTAAGCAGATATTTCACCCTTCCTTTCCAATACTAACTTATTAATATTATTTTTCTATGCTTGATCGATGAAAGGCAATTTGGAAGAATATTCCTACAGTTTGTTTATTAACATTGCTTTTCCACGTGCTGGATAGGTACATTCGTTCAGTTACAAACATTCGAACGAGAACAAACGAAATTAAATCTGCCTTATTGTTAGCCACGCGTCCGAGCTTCGTTCTCGACTTGTATCACCGGCTCGCGACACTGAACGTTTTAAAGTAATTCTGTTTTATCATTCAATCTTCGATCCGCACGTTGGGACGGGCGAAACGAGCTACGCCAACGACTAACGAAGGTCTGGCTTTAATTAACTGGATTGTTCAACCAAAGATTCAGAATTATTCCAGAGAGTTAATCGAGCGGGTCGTTCACTCTCTTGTACATAATATTCCCTGCTCTTTTGCTGAAAAAAAGCCATATTCTGTTCGAATATCGACATTAAGTATGCCAATTTAATATTACAAGTAGAGCGATAAAAGTACCTGCATTTGCACAAAGTGAATTACAGCAAGCAGTACGAAGATAGATTCTCGATAGAGAAATTGTAATTTTATCAGTTTGCAGGATGTTTCAAACATTTATATGGACGGAAATCGCAATCTCACTATGTATTACTCTGACATCAATAATTAATCGTGAATGGAGTCATGTGTAATATCACATAATATCTAATTTTGTTAATTTTTCTATCAAACGATTTTCTCTTTATCTGCAGAATATTTTAAGAATGTCTCTTAAGAATATCTGTGATTCTTATTTATTTTAGTTCTATTGTATATAACCATAAAACATAAGTACATTATTTTAATCACATGTTAATTACATAGGGTCATTCTTCCTCGTTTCTCTTATGAAAATTTCATTCTTGGTTACACAAGCTGGTTAATTTAAATAGTAAGAGTTCCAACAAGGGAATGGTATTTTATCATACCATCTACTAATCTTTTTTTCCTTCCTGCTTCTAATTTCAACGAGTGAAATACTTTTTATCTCATAATCTTGAACATTTAAATTTATTTCGGTAAAATTACTTCTCTGAAGGCTATCTGTTGTATTTCATTCAATAATTAATATTAATATGAGTGATATAGCAAGTATTATATTAAATAATATATTAAATATGATATTCTTGAGATGGTTAGTGTCAGAAAATTTCCTATACAATATAAGACAATAAACATGATATTCATGTGCATCGTAATGAAATTCGTTAATACTTTGTAATATTCCTTCAGAATCAAATTTTAACAGAATTAAAAGTCAAGCAAACACGAAAACGACCTAAGAACCTAACTTCCAATTTCAGAACCAATGGTGTCAAAGACACGATTACATCTGCACGCAAACTGCCGAAAAATAAAACCCCTTTCCACCACGTTTCATCGCTTCGACGATTCTCCAACTCGGCAACGAAAAATTCTTTCACCGCCTGTTCTCTCCCGTTTCAATTTCATCTTCCTCGCGGCATCGTTTATGCGAAGTTATCACGTTTCAAACCTACGAACGTTATTACGCGACTCAGCCTCGTGAAGGAGAGGTTATGCAGCAGAGTGCCGCGTTGCACAATTCTCAGGTGCATTCGCTGGACGCGCCCGAGGAAATAACCGGAGACACATGGTGCACTTAAAGCGAACTGTTTGATAAAAGGCCTAGCCAAGGCACGAACGCCGCCCCTGGGAGCTGTTTGCAACCCCGTTTCTCCATTTCGTTCGCTCGCATCCGCGTAAACACGCGATTCCAGCCATATCGAGAAATCGTTTAATAGAATATATTAAAACGCGCGTACGTAGAGATTTATTATAAAAAAAAAGGAAAAATAACAGCAGAGGAGCATGGTAGAAATTAAACATTCATCGGCTCCCGGTTGGAACGAGAGATATTTGGGTTTTGCAAATATACACGCGTAGATACCTCGTTGTCGAACAAACATGGCAGAATAGAAGCGTCGAATTTCCGATGCGATTTACAACGGATCCAATTTTTATTCGATTATTTACCAGCTGTTTTCCTTCTTTGATTATTTATTTCCTTCATGTATCCAAGCCGTTTATTGCAACTAACGGGGTGATGTTTCTCGTGTATAGCGACTCCCATTTGACTAGTTGATAGTCATACTGCTTTAATTCCATTTACCGCTCTTTCATGAAATAGTGTTCTATTAAAATAGTGTTCATGCGTATACGAAATTGGTTATAATTTTCTGTACAATGAAAGCGAAATGGGCGGAATCGGAAGGTTATTTTAGTAGCGACGAATTTGTGTTCATATATTTATATTGAATTATGAATGTAAGATCTAAAATGATGATCGTATATTTAATCTAATTTTGATCCGTTGTATTGATTTCTGAATTTGCTTGTTCTGTAAATGTCTATGAATATATGTATGAATATGTTCAGACGACAAGGAAACTGTGCAGGAATATGTTTATTCGCTACAAATTGAAAGCTTAGTAAATGCATGCCATTGTTCACATTATACAATATATTAACGTTTCAAATAGAACATAGAAATTCGTTTAAATTAAACATTATTCATAATTTAAATCTAATTCATAATATAAATCATTTAGACTATCAGAAGAGCTAATAAATTAGCATTCTGTATCATACATATTCCAATTCCTAAAGATAGGCCTGACAATATGATTTCTGTATCAGTACATTGAATATAATATGGAAAGTAAAAAATGCAAGAAAAAAAAAGGGGGAATATCTTCCTTAAGTTGTTATTTTTTTAGATTTCAAAAAAGAACTACATATTTTTATCACTATGGTGTAATAATGAAGTCAGGAATAATTTAATGACCTATATAGTCCGATAAGGATATACGTAATAATAGATATAAATAGTGGAAAAATTTTGATGAAGAAACTAGTAAAGGAAATTTATTTCAGTAGATATTTAAAATAATGCAAACTATCCTGAGATCAGAAAATACGATCCCAATGGTCACGAAGACGTAAAACGTGGAACTTTTCCACCACCGATTGTAGAAGTCGTTGCCATAGAATCTGAAACTTCAGCATTTCGAAGGCTTTGCACTTCCAAAACTTTCCATAATAGTAAGATGTCGAATTTCACAAGTATATTTTATTCATTTATTTGGACGCTCTGGAGTTAGAGTTAACAAACACCAAACTAAACTGTTATCTTTTTTGTCAATTATATTTTCACTTAATCATTATAAGAAGAAGATAAAATAAGTAAAGCACAAATCGATCTTTTATCTCGTCAAAACGTTACCAAAGTTCAAATGAAACCACTACATCTAAAAAATAACTGGTTCAAAGTAACTTTGGTCCCTTTTTTACCCTTTGCTATATACGCAATCATTCGAATGGCGAATTTCCTGCTCATCGTGAAAAATGTACGTTATTTACGAATCACAACCAGTCACGGTATTATAGAACAGAAAAATATTGGTTTAATAAAGTGCATTGACTCGGAGTGGAAAATACGGGCTGACTGAAAATGTTCGAAAAATGGCTTCGAATTTGTTGTTCCGTCGTTTTTTATTCACTTGCTACGCTTATCTTCTCAGGTTGAATAGTTTACGTATGAAATTAAAAATGGGAGGTTTCGTTCCTGTTTTACAACGCTGTTCAATAAGGAAGTTTGCTGATTTAAAAGAACACCTTCTCGCGGAAATTATAAAATAGAGTGGTGTTTGAAGGCATCGATCGTAACATTTTTTTCTTAATAACTTTTAAGTATGAAATAATATCTTTATACCATGTTGTTTTTATGATAGTTAGTTAATACATATCTTTGAGACATGAATTCTATAAAATAGAATAACTGGGTATGTTCCAAAGAAGATCTTCCCAACATTAATAGTTTTCAATTTCTATTCGAATACTTCGGTTACGTTACTTCATAATATCAAAAAGCAGTTGAAAAGTTTAAACTGCTCGACGTTTCTATTAACTTTTTCCACTAAGCCAGCAAAATTTCAAAAGGATCAGAATTTCTAGGTTATCGAAATTCCTTCGCGAATCACAGTCAATTTCTATCGAACTCGATCCTCAGAGCTTTGAACGAAAACTTCATGCACCGAAGTTTATATTTCACAGACCCCGATACCTGTCATTCTCAAAGTAGCCATTCGTAATTTCGAAAATTCAGAAATCGCTAACGAGGTCATTCCAGCGAACTTCGTTTTATACTGGTGCTACGAAAAGTTTAATCTTCCACAATGTTTCATGGAGAAGAGATTGAAAAGTCAGCTGGAAGTACAATATAAGCAAATAAATCAGGCATTAAATGAAATGAAGTGATCAACTTCCACTCGACTCTGTCCGCGAATTTCCTTACGAAATTTCAATTCGATTCAGCTACTTCGAATTCTTAAGTGAATCGAAATCGTTGTGTTTCGAATCGTCGGAATTTCAACGACGTCGCGTTAGATTTACGTTTTACTACTTGCTTCGGACGTTCGTACATTCACTTGTGGACTCCCTAATGAATCTCTATTTTACGTTTGTATCTCTCTCTCGATATCTTCTTTTTTTCTTGGAAAACGAGGAATACAGAAATGGTAGTAAATTTATATCGAATACTGAAACCAAATATTCTGAGATATATTTACATCTACATTTTAATGATATCGATTGGAATATATCCGTTGACAATCAATAAATTCCAATGATAGTCATGCAATTTCTCGCAGAAAAATCACATTTTCGTAATTGTCAGTATGAAACAGTCGACTGATTTTCCGATGTTCCGTCGCTTCTTCCATACATTCCTGGTATATAGTTGCGCGTTATATCTCACGCTTATGCAACCTATTTTCCCGGGCGCGAGCATTGCTGGATTACCACATACCGGCAATCGATCGTTTGCGTGAAAGCACGCGTCACGACGGGAACAAAAAGGGAGAAAAGCGGCCGTCGAACGAAAGGAACGACGTGCATGGTTACGTCAACGACGAGGAACACCCGTTCGTTGAGTAACGTCGCGCAGAAATCCCCAGATCAGAGCGATTGATGCATGGCGAGTAGGCAAAATTTATTTTGCGGAATTATTGGTCGTATTTACATAAAATACGTTTAATGAAACAGAATAAACCATGATAAAGGTTACGATTTTCTGACTTACATCTCATAATATTCGTAAAAAATCAGGCGAAGCGAAAGAAAGGCCGTAAAAGGTCTAAACTTTTGCCCAATAAGTTGTTGCAGTTACCGAACGAATACATTTATCTAGACGCGTAAATTGGCGCGGCCATCGTATTACTACGAACCGTTGTCGGCCTGTACACGCATGGTTTCATGCTAAAATATTATTTGCGAGCACGCCGCGGGAATAATACGAACCGGTTGGTTCCAACTAGGTTTTGTTTCCTCGTTTGGTATAATGAATGATCGCGCGATGCAGCATCGAAAGTGATAAAAATCGCGACCGCGGTTTAGCACCGGTAACGGACGTCGCGAATAATTTAATGCTCATGTTCGTTACTACGCTTCGTTGTGTAGAAAATAGGTTTTTGTAGTTGCATGCAATTCGTTAACGTAAATATGGGATCATGAGATCACGAGATTAACGGAGATTTCAGCCACTTATTTCGTTTACAAGTGTCCTTGTTTATTTACTAACGGCTGGTTTTGGTTTAATAGCGGGATTTAGGAATATCTCGATTTTCCTTCCAATTAGAAAAATAGGATCAACGAAAAATCAATGAGTATCGTTGTAAGTTCTTAAATCTTGTTTGATAAAACGTACAAAGGACTAATATCAATATTTGCAGCAGTTAGGGCTCTGTAACAAATCATTCCATACTAAATACTTAGATACTAACGTAGATTTCTACTAAATTTATATTTACAAACACCTCGATATGGTAAAAAGTAATTGCCAAATGGCCGTCATTTGTTTTAATTCGCTAAAATAACACAATATTTGCCTGATGTATAGTTTGGTACAGGTTTCTCCTACGTTATATTCCTCGACACGAACAATAACATGATACGGTTAAAACTTAGCGTCTGCCTGAACGTAGAATGCGATCAGCGGATCGATCTATACGCGGCTTCGCGCAATTACCGGCTCTTGTAAACACGTCGTCAGGTGCATAGCGAATATAAATGGAAATTAATCGAGAACGAAGCAGCCCGGATGAAAACGTCCCAATGGCGAGAGCCTGGGTATTGGCGATGGCTGCGATGGAGGGTAGTGGGCGAGGGTTACGGAGGCATCGACAATGCTCCTTGTTAAAGTGCCGCCACGAGAGAACCGAGATCGATGCATACCGCTTCCGTCTACTCGTCACGGATGCACTTGCCGCGTGCCAAGATCCGGTGAGTAGTACGTGACGATCACATGGTACATATACCGTAGGAAAATCGCACGATGTTTCTCCGCACGAAAATCTGAATCTCTGTTTCTGCTTGTTAGGCCGAGTAACGTCGATATTAAAGCCTCGTGTGGATACTATATAGGGTATCCCTCCAGAGACGACGTCTTTTGTCCGAGATAGCGACGAGAGCGTTGAATGATCGGTTTATTTTCATCGAAAGGTCTTGTGATTTAACACCTTCTCTTGAATTCTCTCGTAGGTGTAACATCCTTGTTGTTAGTCGAATTTTTGTATTATATAGGAGCGTTTACGAGTATTTCTATGAATTACGAGTACTATGGTTCTTCGAACAATCACTACCACCGATCAATATCTTAATCTCACTAGAAACGGCTTCTCGAATTCTCTACGTTCTCGCAATCCGTTTCGCTGTCCTATTCAGTTGGTTTGTTGTTCCAGCGATAGCTAGAAAATCTTCGGAGAAAACACGAGGAATTTTCACAGGATAAGGGGCACACACGCGGCAGAAGGTAGTAGAGACGCTTTGTGCGTGTGTCGTGGCCGCGCGATACCTTATTCAAGTCCATCCAACGTGGAATCGCGTTGAATGGCATAGAAAAAGGTCGAAGTCAGGATCGTCAAGCACAAAAAACTCGCGTCGAAAAAATCAGCCTGTCGGCCTCGTTAAGCGTGCGCGCCAGGAATTGAAGACGAAACGAGAATGAAAAAGGGAAGGAAAGAGGGGAAAAGAGGAAGAAAAAGAAGACCTAGTAAATACCAGAGGCTAAAAACGGGAACAATGGCCTGCAATCGCGCGAGACCATGCTCGCGACGTCGAATGCACTTTTTCCCCGTGGCTCTTGGTCGTTTCCACGATCCTCTTCCCCGGTTACGTCGGCGCATCCCTTCGGGCTGTGCCTGCGAGCACGCAGTTACCGTACCTTCGCGTATATTCCGAAATCTCAGCGTAGAATTTAATAAAGGAGCCATGCTGCGAGCTGTTACCACCGGCGTTGTGCCGGTTACTAGCAAGTGAGAATACATAAATTGGAGGTTGCCGCGAAGTTAAGCTCCGGCCAGAGGTATTTCGGTGATAGCTTTGTACTTTCTGGATTATATGCTTTGTGCAGAGTCATTTGGACAACTCTGTGTAGAATCTTTTCATTGGGAGTGGATTTGTAGTTCACGATTGGTAGAAATTCGGCGGTGGCTTTTTAATGTTGAATTCGTAGGGGGTTGGAACTTTTGTTTAAATAACTTACTTTTCATGGTAGAATTTTGACATAGCAAGTAGTTGGGTTTAAACACTTTTTGTTTTAACTAGTAGTAGTAATGTTCAGAGTAAGTCGCACGAGAAATAACAAATGCCAGGAGCCCTAAGTAAGAACTAGATTAGTTAGTTATTCCATAAGCTATGAAGTATCTGATTATCTGAATTGTAGAGAAGAAGTTCATAATCTATAACTTGCAACGCTTTTGGCAAGTTACTCTTATTATTAGTTGATAAATTGTGCAAGAAGTTTCAAGTATTTAATTTTTTAAAATATCCAATACAAGCACAGTTAGATAGTTTTGCAGCTTTTATATGTACTTCTGAACCTATTCAAAAATTCGACATTTGGTTCATTTCAAAATCATCAGGATCAAAAATCAAACTTCGCATTAAACATGCAGACCATGGTAAAAGCTCAACTGTTGCACGCAAAAACAACTCCCAATGAAAACCATAAACGAAGACACGAACAAAATGGGCACATTTCGATGATGCGTTATCGCTCAATGCGTCATGATCAAAGCTCAGCCGCGTTTTAACTTTTCCCATTCATAAAGCTGCACTAAAAAGTAACGACAGAATTAAAATAATGAATTATGCACGTTATCAACAACTTGGAGCCACCTCGATTTATCGAACGGTTCATTTTCCGATCACCGGGATTCTGTTACTCAGAAGGGCACACTTTTTGTTTTCGTGATTTATTAATGAACCGTTTTAACAGGCAACCTTTTTCACTGGTTGCAATAAAACAGCAAACAATCATTTAGAGACATCCTGTTTAATAAAGATAAACTATAATGCATTTGGTGCATAATGTAAACAGTGGAAAATATCAAATTGATATACATTTGCATATATGAAATTTAATTTCTTAAAATACAGGTTCAGTCACTAAAATATCATGTATTTAATCAAAATAGTTTCCACGTGATTCTAAACACTTTTCCCAATGCTTGACTAACTTTATTATTCTGCTATATTTTATTCTATATTTACTGCAAATTGTTGCATCGTCGCAGAAGATAATGTATTTTCAATAGAATATAAAGTTTTCAAATAATCTACGTTATTGGGTAGTTAAATTCAAACATAGAAGAAACATTTCACAAGCATCGAGCTAATACAATCAATGGATGTTTACTCTTGAGAAATATTCTTCGTTTGTATCCGTCGTGTACAGGGAACTTGGTTGAGTTTATTCAAGAGAATAGAGGTAGAGACCTGCGAGTATTAGAATGGATTTCTAGTACATATGTTTTCCAAACCGTATAAAAAAATAAACGTTGCGTATGATAGTGTCTCAGATATAAATCTCTTCTTGTACCTCATACGATAAATTTTATTCAAATAATTCTTCATTCGCACTAATCCTTATGCGTTAATAAAATATGAATTTTATTTTTTTATTTTAATTTTTCATACTATTCTTAACTTACATTTTGATTTGTTTCTAATGGAAACAGCACGTGCTTTTCTCTTTGTCATTTATTTAAAAATAATTTTATAATGTCAAAATTTATATTTCTTATACTTAAACGAATATTTACACGAATAATTTCTACGTGACAGTAATTTCTAATTTTATATTTCGGCACATATTTTTTAAAATATCGTTGAGATTTTAGCGTCGGTCGTTATTACGAATTTGAGTCGCAGGGATTATTTTATGTTAATCGTGATATAATGTTCGCACGGATATTTACGCGTGTTATAAAAGGAAGGAAAAGCAAGGCGGAGGGAATGCTAGAATTATAAATTTGTGTATTTTACGCGGCCCGCGACGTGATATAAATCCAACGGTGGAAACTAAATCTCAATGTATAAAACTGCGCCTAGATCGTTGATTGTGAAATACGGACGAAGGAGCGTCGAATTTTCAGCCAACTGAAAACACCGCTGAAATGCTATTACAACAAAAGTCATTATCGTGCTATATCTCATGCTAACATAGCGTACTCCTTTTTACGATGGTACGAAGCCATTAATAATTTATTAATAATCATTCTGGGAATAAATTGACGAGAAACCTTTAAACATATCAATTTACAAAATGAAACATTCTAAGAGTTCCGCGAATTCAATAATTAATCGAGGATATCGAACACGCGAGTGCACCAATTAAACTGTTATTACTGTTTTCGAAATGCAAATGTTTGCAAACTTTACTACAGGGAATAAACAGTTTGCGTGCACCAGTACGTTTCCAGCATTTTCAAGCTTTGCTGGGCACGTATATTTCCGTGCTTGATTTTACAGAAAATTAAAAATTAAATTATTCTAGTTTTAACTAATAATTTTCGATATTAAATGATTCTAGTTTTAGTTAAATAATTGAAATTCTAATTTCTGGGTTATCCAGTTGAGCTCTTTACAAAATAATTTCAATTTGCTTTTCTCTTCTTGAATAAAAAGCAATCAACTGCTGTTAGAATACGATATAACGATAATAAAGTACGGTTTACGTCTAATGGTAAATAGAAAATTAGATTAAAGCTGTACAAAATTAAATTGAAGACATTTCCACGATTACCGTAAATTAAAATTGTTTGAACTAGTTCATGTCGAGTGCAGAACTAACTATAAACGTGCCCCTGCAATAGCAACCATAAACCCTGGTCTGCCTGGCAACATTAGGATACGGCTGGACGCGTCATACGACTCGTGTTAACCACAGAAAAACTAAATACGTTCCCATTAAATTGTTGAAAAAGATAGATACGAACTCGTAATTGAATTTCATTTCAGTTAAAGTTAAATAAAGCGAAGCTTAATTTAAAGTTAAGTCGAATTTAAATAAACAAACAAAACCTTGACGCTAGCCAACATATAAACTATTTTCATTAGTATTAGCTTCCATACGCATATATTTACATTGTATAAAATACTTTAATCATGGAATATTATATATAAATATTTGTATATGGGACGTTAAATAGAATGAAATATTGAATTAAATACAGCGCTCTCTAAAATAAATATTTCATTAAGATACGGATTATTAAGAATCCTTGCCCTTCTCAGGAATATCCAGAAATTATTTTACTACGGGCGACTATTGCCGTTTTCAGCAGTAAAGCAGCTGAAAGTTTCCAACTTGAGACGAGTCCCAAAGAAGATCGACCCCACGGGATCGCGGACGCACCCAATCGGAAACTCTCTGGCGCTCGTGATCGATTTCCACAGAGCTGGAGAATTCGTGGACGAGAAGCTGCGTGATCGATGGGACCAGCTCATGTTCATCGTTTTTTGCGTGTTCGAAAACAGTTTCAAGTTCGGAAACTCGCGTTCGAGTTCACCCTGCGATTCAATCGTTCGACGACAAATCCGCGATGGTGGTAGCTCGTCACTTGTATCGATCGTGAAAATAGCAGAGAAGAGTTTTAAAGAACAGGTCGTCCTGGAATTTTGTAAATAGCAATGGGTTGTACTTGTTGTACTTGTACTATTTGTTAATTATTAACGAGACGTTTAGAAGAACACATGTAATACAGGTAAGTGTTATCTGTTAATGCAGATATATAAAGTAGGAATGGAGAGAGAAAAGTTTCCAAATGCGATCATATTAGTTGAACATTTCTATTAATATATTTATCGGTAGATCAATTTACACGTATTTATAATGGTAATAATTCTTCATAGAGATCTATACTTAGAGTAAAAATCGAAATATAGAAATTGAAATTGGAGTGAGAATAATTGCAAAAAGGAAAGTTTATGCGAGACACGGTGAAACGATCAAACAAGTGATGTAAGTTTCAAACTGATCGGAATGGAAGTAGTATGTGTACTCGACAATGCGGGTGCTGAAATAATAAGAATCTGCGTTACATGGAATTTCAGTATTCCCTATCTTATTCTGATCTTTCTAAAACTACAAAACAAGATTTTTAATAGTTTTGAATATAACAAGAGCCCTACAAGATTAAATTAAACCCTATGAAATGAAGTTAAGGGTATCGTTCGATACTTTAATTTATCACTTCACGCGCGGACAGTTCTTGCTTTTCCTTTTTGTAGCATTTTACCAGCCGCTCGGTTGACGAAAACAAATGTAGCCGAGTTGACGTGAATGCACAAAGCATTGAATACGGGCCTCAATGGGTTAACCGATTCGCGTGCATCGCGTTATTATGCGCGCGTCGCGTCACTCGTTAACGAATGATTGATCGTCGACCGATGCAATTCCCGGCGCACGGCCGCGTGGTTATCGCGAAATCGAATCGATACCAGCCACCTTCGACAGAATGACGTGACCTTCGTCGAAAATTACCAAGCATTAGCGATCGAGTGCTTTTGTCAGGCTTGACGATCCACGTCGATGGCGCGCCGCGAGGAATGCTCGATCGGCGTTTTGCCAATTTCGCAAATACTTTATTTAATACGTCCATTAAATCCTCAAATGAAGCCCGTTCTTTGCACGAAACCGTACTCAAAATGTTTTCCCCGTGAGTACGTCTTTAAGTACATTAAGCCAAGGTAAGTGTGCTTTGAGATTTCTTCGACGACATGACAGGAAAGCGTCGATGCTTGACAGATCGAGTTATATTTTGCTGGCATCCGGTACGAGACATCGCTTCAAATACTTTAATATTTAAGATCGAGAAATTTCTGTTGTTTGAAGTAGAGCGAAGATCTTCGGTTTAGGCCGTCCATGAATATCCTTTTCTACCGTGGTTTCAGGATAATGTTTCTTACAAGTTTAATTTCATTGATTAAAATAAAATTGATTGATCGTACGATCTTCCAACGATAATGGAGATTGACTATTCTCTTTCTCCCTAACAATTTTTTGTTCAATGATTTTGTATCTTTAGTTAGTGTAATCAAGATAGAAAAGTCTGAAAAGTGAAGTTTCGACTGATGATTCAATACAATGTAAATCATTATATAAACTTCGCAAGATAATTAATCAATTGTCATCATTCGAGCGCTTTTCCTTGAATCTAATAACAAAACGCGTGTAATGCTGTTACGTGCATGTGACATTTCAAATAACTACGGCAATCAGTGTTCTAGTGTGCTCTGGGAAAAATCTTTTCCATTTTTTTTTTAATTTTTCCTACACACTTTCAGTATCCTGTTCCTTTGACTCCTTACTTCCAAGAATCTCTCTTTGTGCAGCTTTGAAAGTGCACACGTGCCGCCCCAGGAAATACGAATGCGAAAGGATTCTGTTTTCTTTCAGATTTTCCTTTCTCGTTAGTCTTTCTTCTCTTTCTCCTTTATCTGATTCGACTCTTGTCCTCTCTTCCAGCTCGACTTAGACTATGTAATTTTCTTTTTAAATACAACCTTTTCTCTCTACTTTCTCACATAATTAATTTCTAACAATTTTTTCTTCTGTCAGGTAACACTTGTTATACATATTTCTACATCTACTGAGATCTTTTTATTTCTTTCATTCCATTTCATGAGTGATTGTTATGGTTTTCTTATTAATACTTGTACAATACTATATTGAAAGCTAATTACAGTGGCTATTAAAGCTATTGACACGCGCCCTTATTTTCCAATGAATCGGTTTTTACCATTTTCTACATTACTACTAATTAATTAGTACGTAAATGCTGTAATAAATACAATGATATACCAATACGATTTTGTAACAACTGTATAACAGACGGTAGATTCACTTTACAAAGGCGAATCGAACAGAATTTCGAAATTCCATGTGCAAACACCTCGATCAATCGGAAACTCGCCTTTAACCAATGCTCCGGACCCCGAATCGAACGATCTGGTATAAAACGCGTTTGAAACAGTTCTTCATTTGTCGGTGAGGTAATAAATGGGCGTGGCCTGATAGTCTGGCCACGACATTCACTCGGTTGGTTCGTAAATTATCGACAAAATCATTGCATACAGTTGCGCGCGTTGCACAGCTGGAAATTTGGAGGAGCCATTATCTTGGCTTATTGCTCATTATATCGTGTTTCACCGGTACTCGGATTTCGCTTTTTTCTTTTTTTCTTTTTTGCTCGCGTTTCCCAGCTTCGTTCGGCCTCATTAGTAATTGAATGTAAGGGAAAACGGTCCCGGATTGAATTGGCAGGCTTTTCTAAAATGAAACAGGCTATATAACTGTATAGTAGTTGCCAAATGAGAGGAGATGCTCTGCGGCGTTGTTTGACCGAAAAAAAGTCGGCAAATAAACGAAAGTGGATACTAGAGGTACACGTGGGACTCGATGTCCCTATTAGGAGAACCCTCAGCAATATTTTGTACAATAGATAAATTCAATGAAAGGGTTGTTGTCGGTATGGTCAACGTTTGGTTGCTTTGTAATTTCTTACAGAATTTGTAAAAATAAATTTCAGAGAATAGTTAGTGCGAAGCCTCCTTAATAATAGATATGTTTAATTCATGAACAAAGTATAAGGTAAACTGGTAAGACGTACAATAAGTAAAAGTGTCTGTTTCGAAAAACGGGTCAGCCAAGAGTTTACGATGACAGAAAGAATTTAAGGAAGTTTATTTTAGAAATACGGGGATTCGTATCTTTATTATTTAAATACGAGAAATTGTGTCCGCCTTGTATTTTTCTTTTGCCGTATTTGTACAAGGTTCACTGGATTGTTTGGATGCTTTCATACATATATGGACCGTTTATTTTGAAAGTGCTGTGAATATAGATTTGGAAAAACTCAGAAAAAATTTGCATGTACTTTAATGTGAATTTCCTGTGTATGAACAATTTATAATTTTATTCTCAATTTGTTTGTTTCAATTAATTGAAATTTTGTTAATAAATGTAAGTCCGTTTCTTGTAGTCTGTACCCTATCCAAACAGTCGAGGCACCAATAATCAAAAACAAATGATAGCGAATGTGATCCTACCCTCTATATTTCACATAATATTTCATGTACGGATGTGAACAAGTTGCTTAAATATCATTCGACACCTGATATGTTCGTAAGTCATTACTACATTAATGAAATTGTTATTATTGTAATTAAATGTAATCATCATTATATTTAAAGTATTATTAAATTAATTACATTTAGGTCGAGTCATATCAAAGTGCAAATCTAAAATTGGATATCTTATCTTGCTTTCTTTTCTCAATGGATAACTTCGGATTAATATTAGAATCTGATCTAGCATTCTAACATAATGATATTACAATAATCCCTATTTATCCCTATTTATGTTCATTTTTAAATATCGTATAGATAATTCAGAAACAAGAGTAGATTAAAGCATGAAACAGGAACTTTATATAATTAAAATTTAATTAATTATGGAATTTACTAATTTCGAAAGTGATGTAAGTCCATTCATGATCTCAGAAAAAGATATTGGTCTAGTTAGTTCTAAAAAAAAAAAGCTATGAGTATAATCAATTTGCATCTACTTAAACACACAGAGATGTGGGCAAACTAAGTAGATCTTATCAGGATTCTTCAATCGTTGGAAACGCAAAAACTTTAAAACAGACACAGGTGGACCTACATCACTTTCAAAACAAACGTTCCGTATTTATCTCTAATTTTACTTTTACTTAATGATTAGATTTGAACGACGAATTTCATCAACAAACATAATTAAATTAATTAGAGCAATAATTAAAATTTACCTGCAACTTATATTAGTTGGTTGTATTTCAATTTGTATGAAAATTATTTTCAACTAATTACAGAACGTGCATGCAATCGAAATGTTAAAAGAAAATTAAAGTCTGCTACAAGAACCAATTACATTACTCGTTTTACACTCGCTTAGTTATACTGCACAGTTAATTTTAATAAACGATTCGAGTGAATTCATTTATTGTGATGTTTCACTAATATGAATATAATTTCGTATGAAATTTCAAATTTCAAGATAGCTTTATTTCTGATTAATAATAAAATGTATTCTCGTGCAATCTAATTTACAGCAAGTCTAATTAATTGAAACGCGCAAGCATAAAAAAGGTTTTCAACGATGAGAGAAATTCTTAACCATTCTCTGTTAGTATAAAGTCTTCAGTGACATTAAAGAACAAATTCTTGAAGTAGATCAAGAACAACGGCCTTCATGATTCTGCCAAGAGTTTCAAAAAATGGAATAATAGCGTTGTTCGATACTGTAACTGGAAGATCAAGAAAATCGTGCCAAGAATTAAGAGAAAACAGAGTAAGTAATATTCGGGAACAGAATGGCCTCGCAGGAAATGGAATTTGCTGATGACGCAGTATCGAAGATTTATTCGAAGAGAGGGAATGTATCGCGGGCTTAAATTCACCCCTACAAAAGAAATCGATTCGAGTAACAAATAACATTTTCCAGAACAAAATTGCTGCAGGAATTATTTTTCGAATATCGATCCCGCTGAAAAATCTGTATTGTATAATTTACTATTTTCTTATACTCGTTAAATTTTTCCACGCTCGTTAAATCTACAAACAACTTCGATATCGGATATCCAGAAATTCGAATAAAAGTCATATAAACTTCGACATCAATATCCTAAAATTCTTCCTATTTCCTAAACGTATACAATAGTCTATCAACATTTATGAGCTAAACATATTCATCCACTTGAAACTCCAATACAAATGCCACGAAATACTCGTGTAACACGCTCGAACAATGTTTTCATCGCTCTTCACACTCTCACCCCTTTCATAGAACATTTTCGAGCTGAGAAACTATTCGTGACAGATCAGCTCGCTCGCAAAGTTCAATTGACATGGTCATTGTAGGCGAATACTGTGCTCTTTACGTCACTTTCGATTACTCTCTGGCGTCGCATTCAGACAATCCTGAATTGTCGTGCATGCTGTCTCTTCCGTTCCTATCCTGTTCCACGAGCCGCTGTTGAGTTCGCATTTCTGGACACGCGAATCACCCGGGGTCGAGGAGTCATGCGAGAAATCATACTCGACCTGAAAGTTAACCGCATCCCTCGTCATCTAGACGAGCTGAGTACCCTGAAATTTGCTTGGATTCCACATTTGAGTGTTTAGATTGGATGCAACTTGTACATCAGAGTGTTTTACATATAATACGACTTGCATTTGAATGTTTGGATTCTGCTGTCGAGGTGTTACATATGTGATTTCTGTACAAATTTCTGATTATTAAGAGTGCAAAAATAAAAGCAAAGAAGCCGATTTTAACCCTCGCAAATGTAAATATAATGTAACTGATTTTTTAAGAGAAACGAAACAACAGACAAGATAGAGAATCTCTAAAGAAAAAGAGATTATTATGTCCAAGAAATAGGCAATCAAACCAATGAGTTAATTATAATAAAAATTCTAATAATTTTAAAAAAAGAGAAAGAATAAAAGCCTGTTTCTCTCCTTACACTATGTATTCTTTTAATACATCTCCCACTTCGATTTCTTCAGTAGAAGTTCTATACCGTACTCGCCAACCCGCATCACGGGAAGAGGTACTTGAGAAATCGTGTGACGAACAACAGAAACGTTTCGTAAGCGATGGGTCTGCAGAAAAACAGAGAACGAACTCGTCGACGACGAATTATTAGATTATCCCATTAGAAAATGTAATTCCGAAACAGAGTAGAGGGAAAGGCGTTTTGGTTTGGAATCGAGTCGCGTCGTTCCATGCGGCGCGCGTCGCTTAATCTTCATTGGCATGCGTGAAGTCGCTTTGAAACCCGCCCCAGCCTGGCGTTCTCTGCAGAGTCTGCGGATTTTCCGTTCCCAGCCCTGTGTATCGTCCATAAATTTCAAAGCAGCCTCGGATGCGACGTGCAACACTTTTAGTGGCGCATTACCCAACAGCCCGAGCTGGCCCTGCTCGCTTTTTCCCCCGTGATCCACGCGTGCTTCTAACTCCTTTAACAAGCCGCTTCCGTTCGACGTTTCAGCGAACAAAAAACCCGGCTGCAGAAGCTCTTCAATAATTGCAACTATCGAGTACCACTACATGATCAGTCTTCTTCTTTTTCTCTTTTTTTCTGGTTTCTTTCTTTTTTCGATTCGCTTTTTCTTCTCCGTGTTGTATTTTGTAAGCGATCGCTAAGAGCTACTTGTGGATCGATGGTAAGGAGAAAGTTATGTTAGAGAAACGGTGAACGACTCTCGTCTGTCGTCGATTCGCCAAGTCAACACGCTGGGTTATGAAGACACTGCTGGGTAAAGAGGCCTGACTGTAATTGGATCAATTGTTGCAAGCAATTGGATGTTGATATCGATTCCGTAGTTGGGGAAACTTTCTGCTCGAGAACGCCATGAGAAAGTACCTGTACGAGTTCAAAGTAGTTTTTAGCTTGAAGAAGTTAAATGTGGTAGACTCGCTGTGTCGAGCATTTGAACTGGGCTGATGTTCTATTATGTTCTGCGAACTATGGGCTGTTTCTAGAAAATAATAGCTACAGAATCATCCTCTTTTAAGATTACAGTTTTACCATTTTTGCGTATCAGTTTTTGGAACAATAGCAAAGATACGACTAAAGATATAAAAACAATAGGTAAGGATGGTTACGAACAGAAAATTAAAGTCGGTGAAATTGGAAAACGTTTAATACTATCTCGATTTCTCCCAGTTCCTCTAATTACTTTCGCCTCAGTGAGAATTTCACGCAGAACTTCGAAAGGATTCGCAAAATCCCTTTAACTCGTGCCACCCTGTCTGCCACGGTTATTATTATGTAGTCATTATGCAGAATGACCTACCTAACTTTATCGTTTGGAATATCTGGCCTGTTTTTGGTAATATTAAAAAACGTTTCAGACACAAGTTAAATTTCGAGATTATTAAAAAATATATGACTTCATTTAAAAAAGAACACCGGTGATCTTCATATATCCTCTGTGTGTTCACTTACGAAAAAAAAATTATGCCAAATTATATCCCCTCGAAGCTATTGAACTTTTGTCTGAAATATTTTTTGGTATTTTTAAAAACAAGCGAGATATTCCAAACGATGAAATTAAGTGGACCACCCGGTATGTGACTGGTGTGCATTACTCTGCATTATTATTGTCTCCTGTAATCTCGTCTGTAATTACCCAGCGAGTATACAACCTCGTCCATGCGATATTAAGTTTCATATCGTGGAATATTTTTAAACGTCACGAAATACGGAGAAAGATACGGAAAGACGGAGAAATAAACAGAAAGTAAAGCGAAAGATAGAGATATATCAAGATAAAGATGACGTGAAGTTCATTGATTAATTGTTTAGATTTTAAGCTAAGTAAAGGCGATTAAAATGACAGTAATTAAATAACGATTAGCTATTTATTCACAAAATTTAATGCATTCCATCAGACAAATAGATCTTTAAATATGAAATAAAAGTTATTAATATTTATACATTATTTCAATTTTCCCGTGAAATATCAAGTTTATCTCTGGAATAAAGACTCGTATCAACGTCAAGTTAAAAATAAGTAGAAAGCGCTATAATAGGTTCCACGATAAATGCGTTGAATGCGACATCGAACAAAACGTAGCTATTATGAAATTGTTTCACCAAGTGAAGAAAAATATAGCTGACCATTATATAGAACTGAGAGAGGTAGGTAATACAATAGACGCGTCAAACCGTGAAAATGGTACCAAAAAATTCAACAAAAGAAACTTCACGTTTCCCTAATCTTTGGAAATTTTAATTAGGTAGATAGATTGATTGTTAAATAATTAAATTTTCTATTCGTGGCCAGATGGAGTTTGATCAACGGTGGAAATTCTTCGTCCTCGTTAAAAAATGCTCTAGCGAACGTCGAAATGCGGTTCAATTTCGAAGCTGTTAAGACCGAGGGAAAATGAGACAGATTTTGTAACGCGGAGATTCAACGGATCGATCGTCAGCCCATTTTGAATGCCGGTCGCAAACGTTCCGCGGGAACCTTGACCAGAAATTAAAACTTTTTCTATGCATACTAATATCGCGCAGCCTTTCCAAACTCGTTTCTCATTTGATCGAATGAACAGTACTGCCGGTACGCACGGCTGACGACGAGGATCAATGAATACTCGATACTTCGTTATCCCACATACTGCGTAATTTTTCGACAACTTCTACTACTTTCTGTTAAAAATTTCTGCTAGTAAAACTAGTATCCAATTCATATTTTTGTCGAATTCACAAACATCTGTATTTTTTTCAATTTTGATGTATATGTGTCCCTTATTTTCAACATTTCGCTCTGATCTGGCGGCTATGAGATCTCTGAGTTAGTTTATAATCTCTCGAGTACTATAAATTTCGGAGCTCCATCTTTTTTCATATTAAATTTTCACAAATAAACTAATAGCCAATGAATCAAAAATTGTTACAAAATTTGAACCTTCGCCAATGATTAAATTCCCATTAACAAATTAATGAAAAAAAGTATAGCAAAAATTGTTAAAAAATATCCCATTCAAGACATCTCTTCCTACTATAATATTAATTTCCAGTCAACTATAACTTTTATGTCTAAACCAACCCCGCTTTGAGACCCCCTTTCCCCCGTTCCCCTTTCGTCCAACGAAAGAGACTATTAATCACGCAAATTAACGCCGTCACGGCGATTTAACTCATAGTCGTAGCCAATTCTCGAGCGGAAGAAGACCTTGGTTGTTGATTCCCATGAAAGTTCATCGAAGCACACGCGAACACGATTCTGAATGCCAGGCGGCACGACAACCACACGCAAATTAAAACTTTTCCCATGAATAGTAAAGTCGCATCGTCGATTCACGAAAGTCGCTGATTTTTGCTTCGAAAACGAGCAAGCAAGAGGACGACGACTACGAATACGAGCTGGCGCCCCTTACCATTTTGTTGGAGTCGCGCCGCGGATGAAAGTTAAGCCTTAGTCGATATTCAAAACTAACTACGCCGGGCACGAGGCAACGAAGTCGAGAAACAAATGAACGAGACGTAAATGGAAAGACGTTACTTAACGGCTAATGAACCGAGAGGAACTACAAGCCGGTGATCAATCCCTGATTTCGAGTTTTATCGGCTGATCGTTAGTCTTTTGATTATTCCACAGTGCTTCTATCTAGCCGTTTCGTACATTTCGTTTGTTTGTACTACTTATCAGTGGTTTAATCCGCAACTAGTTCTTCGTCTGATGCTGCAACGTACAGTTGACACAATGATCAGGTGTTATTAATAAGATATCAACTGATGATGAGATGAATGGAATTTCAAAACGTTTCGGACAACGCATATAATATATTCGTACAAGCTATTTACAAGTGGTTCGAATAATTTTGCAACTGTATAACTTGAAATTTATAAATACGAATTAGAAACGAAGGATTAGTTCCACATTTTAGATTCACATCGAACAGAGCTTGATTCTTATATCCTATAATTCACATTTTCGGAATTAATATAATCATTAATCCTGTCGATCTTTCACTTTTTACGTCTTCATACATCTGTTTTAAAATAATACAATATTTAAAATATCACAAAGGCGCTTTGTCCTCGTTCATCACGTATCACGCAGCTCGCATAATTCGACGTGCGCGGTTCAATATCCACTGTCAACAAAGTGTAACATTTATCGAACGATATTCGACTTGACAGAATCGATCTACGTGGCAGTCAGAAGGGCAATATCGTAACTGAAATTATAATCGGCGGCTGTTGCATATTACTCGCGATATTTGCAGTTTAAGAGATATTTTTTTCAATATTGGCACGGAAATTCGATTGAACGAGAACCGAACTAGTTCGTTATTTGTCTGAAAATAATGCAGGCCAGGATTAAACGTGTTAGCTGGTCGTGCACGTGTATGTAGAGGGTGGAATCGGGAGGATGCAGTATTGAATCTAATAAACTCTAGCCGACGCCTCTTAATTTTCCCATAACCGTGGCGATTTGATAGTCCCGCCGTAATGGGCTGTAAAATTTTATTATGTCGCCATTAACAACTTGACGTTATCGCTGCGCCGTGTAGATTTAAATGGAAGGATTTATTACTAAACCGCCTGTAGCGCTTTCCCATGTTCCTGCGAAAACCTCGTCTCCTCTTTTAGGCTCTGTTGAGCGTGTATCGTTGTAAATAACTGGCAAACAGGGTGTTAATACGTTACATGCAACCCCAATTGCTTCCCAAAATAATGTAACGATAATGAAATAGTAAATTAAATTTTTCCGACTGTAGGATCATTTGTTGGCGCCTAAAGGAGCTTAGCAAATTTCCGCTTGTGATAATGTAACCGTCTATAGGCGCTCGGAAAATTTTATCGACCATAATTCCAGCAAATCTCATCTGAACCAGGTGCAAGTGAATGCTAATTCAACGATCACATATTCCGTTAGACATATACTATTTAAATATGTTTATTTTAGTTATTTTTTTTATATCCTTAAAATAAAAAATTGGAATAATAAAAAGGTCAGAAAAAATACATGCAAACATGAAACAACAAATGATTCGTGTTCTGATTCTGTGGAAACAAGTGATTTCGAATAAATGAAGAAAAATAGTTTAATGTAGTAAGAATTCAGTGTTTTAATTTTTTCAATATGTGTGAACGCCACGGTGTATGTGTACTATTCGGTAGATGTAGTTATTTCTTGTAAACTTAAAATTATTTTTTTTGTAGTATATGTCAAATAATCGTAGGAAATGAAATTGTTTAACTAAACACCCCATCAATTATAAATTTAAGTTCAAAAGAAATTGCAGAGATGTAATCGTGTTTTACTACAATAACAATGAGTCCGGATAAATAGGTAATCATTAGCAAATAGAATAAAATTTATAAAATATAGATTCGCGTACGCATAATTTTCTATTCGTGTAAACAACACCATGAACAGGAATTTCCTGAATTTTGATATCGGAAGATCGATTACTAATTCGTTATACCAATATACAATAAAATATACCTATACAATTCAGTAAGAGTTGCGAGGTTAATTCTCAGCCAAAGGATCAATTTGGTTCGCATGTTGCACTATCGTTTCATAAACCAAGCGAATCGAATCCGCACGAAACGGCGCTGTACCCGAACAGGCTAGCTGGAAGCCCGCTTAAGAATCAGAAAGTAATTAGCAATCGTGAAACGCAAATCCGCGCCTAACGAGCGCCGTTACTACGAGCCGCATGCTGCGGTGTCGTGCTTGCGGTAGCGTACCGTTCTCCTAACAAACGAACAATTAAGCTCGCCACGTTCACCGTCGCCATGGAGATTAAATTTACGTCCTACGAATTGTACCCAATAATTCCACAACTGTTAAGGTGACTGAATTTATGACACAGGCGCTGCTCAGAACAATTTTAAAAAATACAAAGCGTTTCCTCTAGACCAGGACTTCTTAGACTATGGACCCCATATGGGGATGTGAAAATTTGTACAACTGTCATACACAAGTGAAATGAATATCATAAAGAATTCACTGAGTTACAAATCGACGTACGTATAAATCACCAAGGTTTTAAAAAATCGTTTAAATGGGTTCTTGCTTGGAATTGAGGCAGAATTTTCAGCAATTTCTAAAATGATCTTAAGTACACTTATAACGTTTTATACTACATTTCTATTACAAAATGATGCACAGTACGGTATTTGAGTAAGGATTCGGGAGAAGAACCAAAATTCGCAGGCAACGTTTGTACATTTGCATAGCGCGCTCTCATGTTTCACAGTGGGAATTCGAATGAGGATTTCGGACAAAGATAAAAATGTGCATATAATGTACAGTTTTCCTGAAACTTGATATCAGCAGATCCGAGTAGAGGTGTAAAGTTCGTTCATAAAATTTTTCTTAATATTTCCCCTACTCTCAGGCTCATTATTTCTATCTTTGTCTAAGCACATACAATGATATTTAAATAGCGCCAATGCTGAAAACAATCTCCTCATTCTTTTCGTAAGTATCATGTAGAAATCATTTATGCTCCCTTACATTTCGTCAGATACTGTGCTGACACTTAGTAGAGAATAGGATTTTTCTGTAACTTTTAAAATTTGTTTGGAATAAGTGCGATCAAAAACCTTCTCTTCAATCAAGTTCCGACTACGAATAGACTTCATTAAAAAAAAAAAAAAAAATAGGATTAGATTTCACTAAAGGAATCAAATTACTATATGGGCAACGAGGTAAACGTATATACATTTTACATAAGATTATCTCCAAAATACTCGGAATGCATCCACGTAACTTTTTGTGTTGTATAATGCGTTTATCTATTGATAAGTTTAATATCATCTATCTCTCAAAGTGTACATTATAGTATACTGTGTTCCGGGATTAACGTTGCTATATTATTCCGCGCGTATCGCTAATGGAGAACGTACAATAATTATTCATTTAAGCTGCTATATAATCATGCATATTTCACTTTGTACACTTATTTGCATCCATTTTATCTCAGAAATATATTATGTTCGGAAAGCTCAAATTTTTAATCGTATTATAACGCTTTGTATCTGTTTACAACCTTACGGAGACTTCATTAAAGAAATTCATTAAAGTTCGTCAAATATGAAATTTGAAGAAATTATCGAAAATTCTTTCACTCGTGCAATCCATCCAGGCTACTCAAATCCTTTTTCCGGAATCCTTCACCCGGAATTATTTCTCAAACATTCGAACACTCAAGTGGAACGCAACGAGTTTTACTCGCGAGCTCCACTCAACCCACTCGAACGTTCGAGTAGTCGAATAGCTCCGAACAACAATCACCGCCAATAATCAAGACCTTTGTCCCACGTTCCCCTTTCAGTGGAAACCACGCTGAATAATCTTTTCCGCGAGAAACAGTTCCATTCTCGAAACATTCCACCTAAAATTAATGTTCTCAAAGACCCTTTGTTTTCGGCTCTTGATCAAAGGTACAGTTCCTAATTGCCAATTACAAATAAACAGATTGTTTGTCATATATGTATTAGCGAATTGGCGAGTGGTCAATTCGAACATCAATAAAGTACCATGCAAACTGTAACTCGGATTTCGATTGTTTCAAACGTACGTACGCTCCTGATCTTGTACAGAATGTCATAATTGATCCCAATCGATAATTAATCGATTCGAATCTTGTATCTACACAAAACATCAATCCAAAGCATACATCAACCAATTGTGGGAACTATTTGCAGAAACTTTAGAACAAAATAACGAACAATGTTAACAATTATATGTTAATATAATATATCACACGCAAAATATGATAGATTACGATAGAAGAAATTGGTAAGATCTTTATTACAGCGTACTATGTATCAGTTCCTTGCAGTCGAATATTCCAAACGACATTAATAATTTTTTAATGATATGTCACGTTTATCTCGTTTCGCTCGAAATATTCTAACACATATTTATTAACAGGGATATGAAATGTATATACGGTTCAGAACACTTGAATTCTGATGAATCGGATACTGGTCAGGCTGGAATTAAATTTGTACACCAAAGGACAAAGGGGCTTCGATCGCGACCGCGTTTCCCACAAAACAATGCCTTGATTATCTGTCGCGAATCTTCGTTGCAGTCGATCCGCGATCGAATTTATCCCAGACATAGTCACGCGGCAATACGCGTTTAACGCGGAGACAAATGGAACTTTCGATCCTACTAATTGACCAATTCGAATAATCAGCATGGAGAGGCAGCAAATGACGGATTAGGAATTTGGAGTAAGAGAATTTGTTAAATTGGATGGATTCTCTGTGTAGTGTGGTTGGCTATGCGGATATATGCGAAGATACGCGAATACAAGGTGGTCTCTTTGGTCACTTGGAAACGATTTGGTCACTTTTTGACTTTGATTTGTAAGATTGAATTCCTCTATAGATGAAATAAAAAAATAAGGAATATCGAAGAATTAAAGAGTGCCATGGTAGTAGCCATAAAGTTCCGAATTTCTGGCCGATGACATAGTCCGACCAAAGTCTGTAAACACTACTAGTTTATTTGCAATGTGTATACGATTCTGATTCAATTGCTTGCTATTAATAATAATAATAAATTAAACTTTATGTTGGAGAAAAATACTATATTAAAGTAACATAAAATTAATAATTGGGAGATACGAATACTTCTTCGATGACTTTAATGACATTACCTTGGTGAAAGAGTAGAAACAGGAAAACGGTGTGTTCTCGTGAGCAAGCGCGTTAATTAAACGTTCCCATTTAGCCTTTACAAAGCCCGAACGTCATGCGTTTAATTAATTAAACTGCGCCACTCAGAGATTAGTCGCGAATTTTAATTACGATTAATTGCACCCGACACACATCAGTACAGTTGATCCGGATAAAACTTGAGCTTTCCTTCTGTTTCTTTTGGCCAGTGCTTGTAGACGGAGTAGAGCAGCCACTTTTTACAAAATCATTATTGTTTTATAAACTCCGTATTTATTCTCTTTCAGCTGTCGTATAATTGAAACAGTTTTTCTGTAGCTTAACACTTTATGCATGGCGTATCAAAGAAATTAAATCTAAAATGAAGACAAGATTATATGAATAAAATTTATGTGATACATTATCAAGAATTGAAGAATGAAATACTGCATTTAGTAACAGAATCAATTCCGATAAAACGATATCAAAATCATTATTGGAAGTCTGCAGACAAATTCAAAGCTGTGACATGCCTACTGTTGAATCATAAAAAAAACTTATAATTAGATTACGTTTCTCTAACATCGAGTTTACCTTAACATATCTCATTCATGCTCTTTGATTTAAAAAAGGAACATTTAATCTTCAATGAAATTTACTATCATCGATGCCATTTACGCTCGAAATTGCACCAGAACGAAAGTTTCTTTCAGGAACGAAACGTTCTTTCTAAATGAGACACGCCAAAGAACCATCTCATCTATGATTAAAGTTTTCACCAGTAGTCGCGTAATTAGTCCAGACTACAAAGGCCGCTAATGAAGTTCATTAGCGGACGTGGCGCGCGATTTGAATAATGTACCAGGCTGTTGACGAGTGGAAACAACGTTTACCATCTGTCCCAGTACTAAAACAGAGAAAAAAAAAGAGAAAAAACATCGACCACGCAACAAAAAAAGATAGAAAGAAGAAAACAAGAACGACGCATTGAGACGAACAGAAATCAGTAATGCAGGTAAAAGGAAATAATACGTATCGCGTTTATTCTCCTTGACAGGAGGCGTCCGTTTTATCGAACGTCATGAGAAAGGACATGTGGATCGAAAAGCGAACCAAAGCATGGTCAATGATCAGTCTTGTCATATTGATTAATGGATGTCGTTCTTCCGCGTTATTGCCTGGCCATAATGGCAACCTTAGCTATGGCTCCTTCACGTTCGCATGAATAAACTTCGATCATCGCAATACCAAATACACGATTCACGTTGACGTATCTTCTGCCGTGAAAAGATTAATATCATTGGTAAAATTATAAAGGAAATTTGAGAATTTGCATTAATGTAACGTAAATTGGGGAAAAGTAAGGAGAAATACCGTTTTGTCGATTTCACTGGGAAAAAATGAAAGTCTATTTTTTTTTATACTGTTTCATTTTTGCATTAAAGTCATAATGGGTTCAATTTAAATCACAATAGACAGCTGCGATTGTACCGAATTCCTGACATGTTGCACTTATTTTTTTATATTTTGCTATATGGTCTATCTATATAGTTGACACAGTAATAAATAGTATGCTCAATGATTCATCATTTTTCTCTGTTTAATAAAATCTTTATTTCATCTAATAGTTGCAGGTTACGATCCGCGTAGCACAGAAGGCGCGTTGGAAATAGCGATATCGTGATTTCAGAAGAACAAGGCAGAGCAAGATCTCAAAGATAGAAAAATCAGTGCACGTGTTCGATTTTACGGTTGAGAATGCATGTAGGAATTTTATGCTGTTGACGAGATATAAATTTGATCTGAACAGACGTTTCTCGATATCGCGTTTCCGCCCTCGCGAATACCGAAGTGGCATTTCCTTTGTTTCGAACGAATTTTGATATTTCGGTCGGATTGCGTTAGGGCAGTTTCCTTGGGATCCTGTATTTTCAATTTCCCTTTTCGTATTTTCTCCGTACTTCAGTTTTTCTTTACCGATAAACTTTTACACTTCTCCGTCCTCCATATTTTAATTTTCTATTTTACAAATACCTTTTCCATCCTCTCCGTTAACAATACATTTTCTCATTTCAGATCTCTTTCCAAATAATTACGTAACGTAATTTTTTTAATCTTCGGAAAAAATATATAATATATAATAGTATATAAATGGGATAAGTAATAGATAGTATAGTAAATAGTAGTATAGTTCCTTATCATGAAAAAATGTTTTGTAAAAATACCAGAATGGGAATCAATGGTATACAATTTTCATGAATAACCAACTTTTTTTATTTCCTATCGAAATATAAGGTTTCCTCTTCTTCTTAAGAAATGACATTCGTTTTACTGATCAGTACCAGAAATTTTTTTTTTTTACTGAAATGTTTAATATCCAACTGGAAGTAGTATTGTTCAGGTACATGATAAGCAACTCTCTTGAAACCTGATCAAATATGTAATAAACAGAATACAACAAAGTCTCATAGAAATTTTCCAACCAAATCAATCTGCAATTTAAAAATTGGTCTTCTTATTGCTAGAACCTGTAACGCTCAAGTAACCTACTTGTGGTTGAAAATCAGGCTCAGCACGAATTCCACGTGGCTCCATAAATTTCTGGGCACCAGCTCCGATAGAGTTACGCGTATCGACGTTACGTCGACTGGCCGTAGTTTCCAGCTGCGTATCGTCGACAAGATAATTATCCCGAGGAACCGCTCAAGACTCTCGAGTTTGAGAAATCCCGGATCTACTGCCGCATCCACCTACCTTTAGTTTCTCTCGCCTCGCGCCAAATAATTCGGATCGAGATTTCCAGCGGTGCTGCTTCCGGCTACGCGACGAGTATATTGCGCGCTCAGGCTTTCATCTAAACGATCCAAGCCACGATAGACCAGCTACGAACGAAACCGCTCGCGAACGTCTTAATTAATTTCAGGGGCGTTACCAAGCCAAGGAAGAACGAGTGGCTTGTTCCATTGAACGTCGAACAGATTACGCTGAAAACACCGCTAATTATTGCCTTATTGTTCTATTCGAAACCATAGACTTCTGCTAATTATTAATATCGTTTCATCGAGTCTTGAAGAAATTCATCCAATTTTTTTTTTTTTTTTTTTTTGTTTCTATAGGATTGTAAAATTGTTTCATCACAAACTTCAACGGTCTCTTTGATTACTCTAATTTGCAAACTCGATACATTTCTGTGTTCGTGATAGATATGACGTGACGTCATTCGATTGATTTTACCAAGAGTAATAGATCTACATTGCCTGTATCAACATTCGTGTTTAGATAGGAGAATGTACTGTGGACAGTACACATTATGGTTATTAGATTTAGAAAGGGGTAATATTCCGAACGTCGGATATATCTGGATCTGTTATAGTGGTAATCTGATGAAAGAGAAATGCAGATGTATAAAATAAATGTTTAGTTTGTGAATAATTGATCTATCAACGTATAGTTCAGGATCTTTCGTATTTTCTATACTCTCCAGGATTTTTGAAAACATTTTTTACAGCGCACTCACAGTTCTAAATTGATAACACTTGATTAAATACTACGCCGTTCTAGCTTTCCATTCTCAATATTTCCATTATATTTTTAGCCAACGCTTCGTTTCACTTCGCCTAGCTGAATTCAAAATACGCGTATTTCCACTCAACGATCACTTCGTCCTCTATTAATATTCAACTTTCATTTCAATATGGATTGACGTACAAAACTCGAACTATTTTCTGCTACAATAGCCATATTGAAATAAATAAGAGTTGAAAAGCTTCGCGCTGAAGTTTTCTGTACAAATAATTCTAATCAATAATTACTACGAGTCTTCGGGAAATATTTTGCAATCCTTTTAGAAGTCTCAACTTCAAGATTGCCAATTTGGTCTCTAATTTAAGCAAACGAAATCAAAGGTTACATTCCTGAAAAGCAAAGAACGATTCTCGAATCTATCGTTCCTGATCAATTATTCTCTGTAGTCGCGAACGAAAGTCGCCTTACGAAGTTACGGAAGGGACGGTAAGTCGACTTAACGTAGAACGAGGTTAGTACGGTAATTAGATTGTGGTTGCTATGAGAAAGTGAATGATCCTTGTATTCCTCGACTCGCGACATAGCAATGACCCCGGAGAATACTAATTATCGCTACCAACCCAGAACATTTTCAACAACGCAACGTAACCAAAATCTACAGAAGCGAATGTGGAATCTAGCGTAGAATCTTCATAGTAGAGGACTGAACCTTGTGAATGTTGAATTTCATAATTTTGTTTCTTAGAAGGCGAATCAACTCCATTGTTAATTTTTTTAATTTCATTACATAAATACACGATTAACCTTCGATTCTCAGGAAACAAATTTACTTGCACAAGTTGATTTATTGCAAGAAAATGAGATAAACAACAGTAAATTCTAAGGTAAATTAAAAAAGCCGATATTTGTAACGTTGTCAGTGTCCTATGCTTTTCAAAACTGCTGCACTGCAAGCTTGATTCGTAATCTCCAAAGTATCATCTAAGACGTCATCAAAGTTAACTTCAATCATTTAATCACATTTATTCCACCAACCATAATTACATAAATTACACCAGCGAAACGTGGATATAATCTTACTCCTTCTGACGTGTATCTCCGATTTCTGTCTCGAAATTATTACATAAAACACGTACACGTCACACGAGATTCTCCAATTCTGAACGCTAAAGGAAACCCCTCTATTCTTCAACCTCTCTCCTCCAGCGTTTTCTGAACTATCACCATTACGTTGCTCCAGATTACATCTCCTAGGGGTAATTTTACATCAAAACCTTCTGGAGATGCTCGAAACGTACAATCGATTCCCAGGATTAGATAGTGCCGTCTCAAAGGGCGTAGTCCCTGTCTCGTTGTTGTGTCATCTTCTGCGGCTTGGCAAGACGCTCGAACGAATGCATTAACCATAAGCTCGAGAGAACTAAACAGGCAGAACCGTGCTGAAATTAATAATGCAACTTTTCGCCACAGTCACGAGATCGTTACAAAGAGACAAATATTTAAATATTTACAAAGCTCTCTGAATTTCATTAAAGGGTATCGATGTTAGGTGAGTAACAAATCTATCTATCGACTTTAATATGTCGATTAAGAGGGAAGAGCACGATAAGTTGAATTTCCTATTTTTTTACAGAAAAGCAACTTTGCAATTCAGAACATCGTCAACTAATCGCAAATCGTCGTCTCAAGCATCGAATATTTTATTTCATAGCCACAGAGCAAAGATCCGACTAAAAAGGCTTTCTATCTCTATGCGATAATCAAAGTAATGAACATGAAATATCTGCAGGAGTCGGAATTGGAGCAGTCTACGCCATTCGAGAATCAAATAAAATACGAGAAAAACATAACTACGTTTCTCAGCTTTGAATCACTATATAATCCTTTAACAAGTCGAAAATATGCTTAATTGAAAGGATCGTCTGGCTGCCAGCAGACAACTAGAAAATTGCGAGTCGCAGTTTAATTTAATATCGAAAAAGGCATTAGCGCAAGAGTAATCATGGCCGCCTGGAGATATATTTGAATGGTGTCCGAGTACAAAGTAACGATATCAAATTATCTATCGAGAGACGCGCGAAAACTGATTGTTCAAGGTGAACTTTAATTGAAATCATGGCTCGACGTCCGGTTGAAAATTCGCAGAATTCATTTCGAAATGAAAATTCCCGCATAATGCCCCGTTAATCGCGAATCCGTATTAAATTTCGTTCTTCCATACGCTACGCTGGCGAGTCGAATGCGCGCGTAACAGAAACTTAATTAACGCCCGTAGGACCGAACCGTTTCCAAGGGAATAACCGAGTACATCGCTAGAAAATTCTATGAGAGAGAAAGGAAAGAGAATATGTCCGTATGTATCGAATTGAATACCAGTGAAAGAGAAAAATATGAATTTCTTCTTCACAGAATTATTCGAGCATCCAGCGAGTAATAATTACGCTTGTAATGTTCATTAGATTCATGCGGATACACCGGTGAATATTTTTCCGTGGAAATATGGTCGATATACGAACTTTGATTTGTATAATGAGAATTAGCAGCCGTTGGTCACTGCACCGAAAATCTTGTTAAACATGAATCGAAAACATGAAATGAAAAAATAAAATGATTTTTTTAGTTGTTATCGCATAAGATATGAATCAGTCAGTGAAAGACGATTTTGTACCCTTGGTTTTACGTAAATCGTTTCAGGAGCTTGAGCAGTGGTTTCATTAAGCTAAAATGTGAAGAAAATACACAGTTAAACGTGTATTTTATTATATGCTTCTTTTGTCTATCCAGAGTATATAGGAGTAACGCCTATTTAAATTATTAAAATTTACTAAATAATAAATTACTAAATTTAAGCAATTATTGTTTCAAGACTAATGAAAATCTTCAAATATAGTTGAAGTCGTCAGAGAGGAGACATCTTCACGTACAAACTTCTTTTTGTTTTATTTCCATCCGACTTTCCGTTGCTGAGATACCATCGTTTGAAAGGAGCCGAATTTTTCAATATTTCTCTATCTCTATCTCGTTAGCACGCTCAGAATTTTCACCCGCACCGCGTCACTGACCAATCCCAACTTCTTTAATATCAACGATCAATGACAGACGGCGTCCGTGACTTTTTACTATTTCTATAATACTGCTACTATACTATACTTTCTATAATGCTACTAAGCGTACTATTTCATGGACAAAATGTAGATCGGACCGCTGCAGGCTGCCATTCATGGTTCTGTAGACTTAGATACATTCGTTACACTTTATAGTGCTTCAGAACCAATTGAGATATCGATTTAAATAAAAATGTATTATCAAGGGTACACTTTTGACTAACTTCCTACAAGAAGAACTTCTTTGCTTAGGTTTTATAAAAAAAACCGCACCAACAAATTCCTATCGTGAAATTTTTAATTATCACTATATATTGATTTATTTACGACTATTTCTCAACTCTATCACAATCACAATAGTTAACTTTATAGTGTTATTTCAAAAATTAAATATTATAAACACGTTAGAAGATATTTCAATTGTAAGATACGTAAATTCCACATAACAAAATATGTAATACTAAAAAGCACAGAACTATTTTCTATATCTTAATACATTTTATAATTGATTACCATATAACAAAACAACAACTAACCATGGGAAAAAAACACCCATGAATTATGAGACTTCGTGTCAAGAATAAAAGAAAGATAACGAAATCTAAAGGGGCGAAGAGGATCGTTACTAGGATTATGCGAGACAATGGAATCTCGTGTCGACAGTGGCACGTGTTCAACAATCGTAATTCTCGATCGAGAAGCACGGAACAGGCATGGCAGCTTGCGGATAATTGGAAGAGAGGGATGAAAAAGCTTACGAGGAGTCGCAGACAATATTGGAAACGAGAAATTGAGCAAGCATAAAGGTGGCTCTGCATCCGTGGATCTCAGCTTCAATTTATCCTAATCATCGGCGGCAGAGAACGAAGGAGGACTGCCGGTTGATTTCCACTGGGAGGACAGCCGCGATGAAAGATCGAATGGCAGCGATCGAGCCTCGAGCTGTTTCTTTTCACCATAACAATTATACATTTTCGCGCTTATCAGCGTGCAATCGTGTAACCATGCTGCTATACAACAACGTTGACGGAAGAATTTATTTTTAAATGGAAAAAGATATACATTGATACAGATTCAGTCAACGTTTAAAATCTTTTCACTAAGGAAACTTCTACAAAAAAAAGATTTCTCAGAAAGTCAAACGCGTAAGCTACTTATCGTCAAAAGATATACTTACTAATCAACTTCATAAATTAAAAGCTAGAGAGAAGTGATGATGTTACAGATATTCTTTGATATTTAACCCTTGGAATGTATAATTTATATCATACTTTAATAAATAAAATTATAGAAGTGTCAGTCAATTGTCCTTTTTTTCTTAAGCCGAATATTAATCTTGTATACAGTCAAAAAAAAGTTAAGAAATTTAGAAAAAGTGGAGCTAATTTATTCTATTCCACAAGATATTCACTTTAACGTTGTAAGTAGAAAAAGAATGGTTCGGTCAGATCATTCATAGCTGACAAACACGAATGCCCATCTATTCGGCAGGAAATTAAACCGTTTAAATCTTTGAGAAAATATCTCTTTACGGTTTTCTACTAATCGAAACGGTTCAATTCTTGAATCGAATGAAACCAGGAGAAGTAACTGTTTTACAGAATAAAAAGTAACGATAGAACGAAGTCATTGTATTACTGGATTCTACTACCAGATTGCACATCGTATATTTTGTTAATTAAAAAGTACACAATATGCAATGGACAAAATGTAGTTTCAGTTAAAATATCATACATTTGAAGCGTATATAAAACATGGAAGTGCTGGTGCTTTTAACGATTTCGAGAGAGAGTTGTTCGAAATATATCAAACTGTTAGAATGTGGTTTCTAACTTGTTATACAGTTGTTGTAACTGAACGTTGTGTTTTTAGCGGTTAGTACGTAATAGTGTCTGCTCTTATATTTTTACTCGCAAGTATCGCTGCGATTCCTGAGATTTTACCAACTTCTTACCGAGATTTTATTACTGCTTGAAAGTAACGAACTTTCAGAAACAACCCTTTAATCTTTAGTTCTAGCATTAAAAGCAGACTTCAAGGAATTTCCAACAAATTTTAAAGATTTTACGAGTCGAATAAAAAATTGCGAAAGCTTCAACATTCGCATCAAGCATTCAATAATTCGTTGAAAAGAAAAATTGGTCGTAAAATTACAGCCATAAAGTATTGCAACAAAACCTACAAAGATAACGTTCGACCACAATCCCAACCGCCACGCCTTCTGCACGGCTATAAACTCCGAACTGTCCAAACTTAAGACACATGTCCCTACCAACAAACAATTAATACTCTAACAAACACATAAACATCAACACCACAGGTATCTCTATTCCTTCGGCAAGAACAATAACTAACTCTGCCCGTGCAATCACAAATCTCTGCTTTTTCAAACGAAACTCATTTCGTAAAATTCAATCTTGCGCGAACTGTTGCAGGTCAAATCATTCATACCTCTCGTGAGATGCTCCTTCCTTTATTGCGTTATTTCAAGTTATATCTGATCAACTCAATTTTTAACCGTCGCAACACTCGTGTATGTTCTGTTTCTTTTTCGCAAATTTGTTATTTAAAGATCACTGAAATTTACTCGACCAACCGCTATATAATTAGTACATTTCTACATTTAACACTGAACGAAAGGTGTTACGTCGCGTAACACTCTACCTAGCCCAGGCCACACACCGCGGGCAAGATGGCAACCAGATGTCTTCGGATACTCACTGCGTACACTCAATAGTCTCAAGTACCTTCCATAAATCTCAGGAATTTCCTAGTAGAGGTCCTTCAAACCAAACAAACGTCTGTTTCCGAAGCATTTCTAAAGACTATTGTCTACTACAGCTTGACAAGGGAAAGTTAGTTTTTCTCACGTATGATGCAACTTTCCTCCCACTAACCACTTTCTCTCGAGGGCGGTTAAAACCCTTCGTTTAACCAATTAACAACGAAGCCTATTTCCCTCACTCTCTTAACTAAAATCGGCACCAACAAATCCGATGGTCCCGTGCGCTAGACACATCCATCCTTAGCTTTCCTCCGCCACAGCATCGTCTCCAAACATCACTGACTTTACATCCTTCGAACGGTGAACATCCTTCGACCGGGTATACACACCCGTAGATCAGTCACTCACTCATCTCGTACATACGCACCAGCGTAACTGCCTTCGTTATAAGTTGTTAGAATAAACGGTGAAATATAACTTACTATACTGTGTCATATTCATTTAACCACCTCTGTTATCTTAATCGAAGCAGGGGAACGACTATTTCGCGGCATCGATTAACCGAATCGTAGCGAGAATTTACGCCTCTCGCTGACGCGTTTTCCTCGCGACCGCGTCTCTCCGCGAACGGTCGTAACAAAAGGTCAACAGTCACTTGATACACACACGAAAACACGAAAGCTCCAATTAATTGGCAATTTCCAATCTAAAGTGCTGTACAAACATACACCGCGTTGATATATTATTTTTATAACAGTTTTAAATTTGCATGTAATATATCGTCAATTTGAAGAAATCGTCAATACCTCAATTAATTTAAATATTTCGTAAGATTGTATTCTTCATTCTTCCAAATTATTAACTTGAATTTTTTCGAACACTTGGTGGACGAGGATTTTAAGAATTGCTTGCTAATCACACCGATATCTTAAAATTCTGTGATACCCTTCTGCTAGATGCTTCTGCAAACATTTGGAAGTTTTAAAAAACTTTGGCTAGAGAAAAGAAGCAGAGCAACCCGATCGAGTTTCACTAGCGGGCAAAATACAATTAAAAGTAATTAAGACTGTAAATCCGGACTACGAAGACCGGTGTAGAAATAGTTTCTCCGGCTATCGTTTTCTCTCCACGTTCGACGATTCTCCCGACCTACTCGAAGTTTCTCTGTCGGGCGAATCTCTTGGGCGAATGAGAGAAATCGTTGAACGAGTCATTGTTTTCGTCCACTTGGCGATAAACTCGACGTCGAGAAATCGAATGGTCTTGGAGCGCTGAAGAACGGAGATCGTTCACGGCCGAACGATGTCATGCAGAAAATGAAAGGGGAGCGGCCGTTCCACCGGTGAACTTCCTGGCCATAGCCGGATATATCTTCTGGAACCTCGCGGCCTCGTCGAGTTCTTCGTGAAACAGAGATATGTAGATCGACCACCACAACAACAATTATTTTATCAACACTTATCACGATAGCATGATCGATGTTTTACCAGGTTTTGCTCAAATTGCAACTTATAATCTGACAATTTTTAACTGCATTGCGCTACAAACGTTAGAACATCCAAGTTCAAGTCTGGCACTCACCTATTTGCCACTCTGAGCGGCGCACCGACTAATTTGTCAGCCCCAAAGATGCCAAATTTGTATGATCTCTATCAAATGGATGGTTTTTATGTATTTTATGTGCAATTTAATGAGTTCGCAACTAAGGAATACGGATTAGTCGGTATTGACAAAAACCGCAATTACTTAGTTGCCACCCTGAACATGGATTTTGCCATTAGACGATATTGACGAAATCCGCAATTACTTAGTTGTCAACCCAATAAATCGTCAAATTCAATGTTTCCCTTAAAATCTGTCATTATCTTCCTCTACGCCTCACGGATTCCACTTAATCCCTTTAGATGTCTCGACAGTCCTTACCAGTCTTAACTCTAGTTAAGCACAAAATTATAATAGAACAACTCGAGACACCATAAAACTTGACTCTGAAGAATGCCAGAACTCCATGTTCCTAGAACTTCTAGAAAGGATTACGACTTGGACGATAAGGAAAAGAGCTTAACATGGTACCATAATATAATTGTTGAGAACACAAGAGAGGAGGGAAACGCTGTGTTATAACTGGATCTTAAGTTGAAGCTCGAATAAGGGATTCGAAAGATATGCTAAGAAGCATAAGTTTGGGAGGACAGGCTGAGGGAGGGACGCGCGCGTCTATGTCGGCCGATAGAAATTCCAGGGACCAGGCATAGTTGACACGGTTTCGAGGCGGGCGTAGTTTCACCGGCCTCATTATAAATGGCCGATACGATGACGTTTTCCAAATGAATTATTGAAGAGGACACCGCGGCTGTTGAGAATATTTAAACTAGGTCGATACTTGCAGTTAGCGTGCATCTGGTATCGACAACCGAACCGAACGCTGCGTTTCTATCCTCTCATTCTTTTCCTCTCTTTTTTCAATCGACTTTCCTCTCCTTGTCTCATGCTGAAAAACCTGCTTCTTTCGAATCAAATCGACTCCGTTCTCTTCTCTTATCGCATTTCTGCTCCCACACTCTTTCTCTCTCTTCTTCTCTTCATTCTTTTTTCTATACGAAATGCTCTTTCCCTTCTCTGGTTTTTTCGCACCTAGGTTCGCTTTCCACGCGTCGTCGTTCCCTTTGTTCCAATTACGCGTCGTCGGGAGAAACCTTATCCCGAAGGAACCCACAACGGCAGAATTCTATCTGAGCTTGAAAGCGTATACGTACGTAGGAAAAGCGCAGCGACGTATAGAGGGATGGCTATCCTCGACGAACGGGTTTCCCTTCGCCGCGAATAGCTATCGGAAGTTGGTCGACGACAGCGCCCTCGAAAAGAACGAGATTTCCATTTCTATGAAAATAACGCCGATGCTGACCGTGGTTCGGATTAGGTTTCAAGCTGGGATTCAGCGAAATGCGACTGGACTATTGCCACGTATCTTTCGAAGAACTTGAAAGGAATATGCTAATACTTGATACTATGTGAACTTTTTTGTTTTCTTTTCTATCGGCGTTGTATAAGCTTGTTTTGCGAATAAAAAGGATCCATATAGTATTCCAGAATTGATCTACGGGTATTTTCTTCAAGATGTAAATCGGTACAGAACCATCATTGACTAAGATGAGTTAACGAACCTCTATTGAATTTTTTTCCTAGCGATTGTTCGAATAGGAATCGAAATACAATATACTTATCGAAATAAGACGTAAATGGAGTAGAAGAACTACAGTGAAACGCTCACTTCGGAAGAGGAATGCTATCGTTGAAATTGCAGATTTTTATTCAACGTGTGCAACGTTATAATTCATGCACCTGTATCGGTATGATTCAAAGTACATATTCTTTTCCATATGAAAAAAGCTATTTACCATAAGGAATTTTCAGCATACATTTTTTTATAGATACTCCACCTTCTAAAAGGATAACGTAAGAAGAAGAAGAATCGAAAATGAACTTATTCGATTGTAACCTTGTTGTAAGATCATAGAAATGAAAGATCGTTCAAAAGACAAAATGGTTCATGATTCAAAGTCATTTGAAGATCGGTAAATTGTCATCGATTGGCCATTACACTCGAGACCATTCAATTCAAGATTTCTCAAAGACTACAGGAAGAGTGAACAGGATTTTTATTGCGAATGAAAACAGATGAAAATTATAAAATCGCGTGTGAACGCGCGATCGGATCAGGCCATTTAATTACGCTCGCGCCGATAAACGTTCACAGCTCGGTCAGAGTAGAGTTGACGTATTAAACAATAGGCTATCAGGGAACAATGTGTGCATCTCTAATCTACAGTTAGGTTTGCAACGTGCATTCGAAAATGTCAAGCGACTCGACGCATTGTTGAAACTCCGCGTGGCGATCCGCCGCATTGTCGCTGACAGAAACTTTGATCGATAGAGTCGGATTATTTCGACAGGCCGCGACGGCCTGCCGACGTTTTCCAAATGAAAACAATTTTTCCCGGCTACGCTAGATTCTCGATTGTGCCGCTATACTTGTCGCTTTGGACAGCACGCAAGGACTGTACGCTTACGAAAATATAACGAGACGTGTTATAAACCTGTAAAAATTTACCTGTAAAAAAACGTCGCAGACAGATTTATCGTTTCGATTTATCGTAAATGGCAATCGACAGAATAAAAACTATAGAATTTCAATTTTAAACAATTGATGTTTTGTTAAAGCTTTTTGTGCTCGTGTCCAAATAATATTCTGAACGTTCGAAATATGGTCGTTTTAATAACCGGACAAAGTTTCTCAATTTGACCATCGTAGATAGTATACGAGGTTAATTCGGACCAGTCATTTATGACGGTCGCCATAACGTGCGAGTAATATATTAGTATTCATGAGTTAAAAAGCAATTTTACGTTCGCGAACGGACCTCGATCAAAAATTACACCGTAACGTCCTGTTGAAAATTTCCCTCGTAAAAGAATCGAAATAATGTAGGCTACTAAAATAGTTAATAGAGGCTCACTTAACAGTGTTAATTAAAAAACTTTTACTCTTTCTATCTAACTACAACGATTTTATATTGCTTTTAATTAAATTATATAATTTCCGATTCATTGCATTAACCTTTCCTTATAACTTCTGCGCTGCTTATTGTAATTTTCTAATGTTGCAAAACGACAAATATTTCTTTGCGATGTTATTATAAAAAATTAGAACACTTATATTAAATTACAACACAAAATTATTATATTTTTTACTACTTTCATTCGTTTCCAGAGAAATCTAACGAATGAACAGATAAGTTGCTCGATCGTATTGACCAATTGCAAAAATGAAAAGCAGAAAAAATATGACGACATTGCACGTATCGGTTTTATAAGTTTACCATGTACTTCAACACTGTGCATGCATCTTCTTGCACTAAGCAAAATTCGAAAAACAAGTTCTATATGTTCCAGAAATTACACGTCAATCGTGATACAGATAATGGAATTTTTACTGAAAGCGGAGTCGATCGACTTAGAATGAAATACTCAATTTCGCATAAAACTGCAAATCATTTCCAGGTTTGTGACAACGAAACGAATTTCTAAGCGCCATTTTCTCGCCCTTTCACACGGTTCTTCTTCAATTCGTTCGATATTCAAAACGCGTCCCGGATGTAACAGGAACGTGGACGATGCACCGCGCCAAACGTTTCATTTTTTTTACGATTTAAATGAAGAGAATCCCTCAGGGGTGGGCGGTTTCATTTCAAAGAAACAACGATGGAGAGAGGGACACGGTAATAAACACGGTGTGTAGCCGCCGTGCGTATTGGACAGAACTCATTTCCAAGTTGTGCAATTGCACGTTTCAGATGGAGCTTGCAAACACGTAATCCTGCCTGGCTTTCCTATGGCTGCTATGCGAAGAATCTATTTGCAAAAAGGTTATATACGGTATGCCGGAAGTGCGCTTGACCCAAACCTTTCGATCGTCTCGTAAAATATTTCGAAATGCATGCAGCACACGGAAATGCATCTCGACACGAACGTGTAACGTTGTTACGTTATATTGTCGGCAGATTTCAAATATATCCAGCTATACAGACGTCGAACAATGGTATTTACTAGAGATTTATCATTTGAGAATTTAATTTCCATTCGAATCCTAAATTTTAGACACATTAAACTGAATATTAACGTCGAATAATCTCGTATCATAAAAATTGACTTTTCGTTCAAAAACCACAGGGGAAGAGTATGGATAAGTCATAGTTATTTTGGCAGGAGAGCAATTTTAAAATTTAATTCGCTGTCAACCAGAGTTATATCGTCAGAACTGTTTGTGTTTGATTTCGAGATTAAACGCTTTTATCACTTTCTTGAATGCGGAGGAATATCGATGACGTTGGATTAAAATCTAATGACCTGTGTTTAATACGGTTCCCAACGGAGATCATCAAATATTCAGGATATCGTTCGCGAAACAAATTATTTTTCCCACGTGTTAATTAAGACTTCCATTCACCTTTAGAAAATCCTCTCCTTCGTTTCTTGTTTCCTCTGTCTGCACTCCGTCGATCCACCCGTTTAATTCAACAACTTGCTTTCGTTTTATTCCTCTATTAAGCGTGAATTAACCCGGCGGAATTTTCCAACAAATCGGAGACTCCTCCCGCCAAGAGCTTACGTGCAGACTATTAAAAAATGTCCAATCTCAGGTAGACAAAATAAAATGTACGCGGTTGTATTCTTGTTTCTCGGAATGTGTAATAACATTCGGTGCTTCAAAGAATTAAATATATCAACAGGATAGCATCAACAGGATATTCTATTTCCTTTTCGAGACCTCTGCCGAATCCAAGAGTTTCACACGATACATAGCATCTTGGAGGCATAAATTCAACCAGAGGATGAAGATATCTCAACGAAAGAGAAGGCGGCGGTTGAGAGAACGGAGAAGCCAAAGCACGTAACGCGAGCATCCACTTGTCACTCTGTACGCAGATCCCGTATCCTCGCGCTCCGTTGGCCGAATAATTGTTTGTATTTGCATGTAATTATTACGAAGCTCGCTGGTTTCGTCCGGAAAGGGGGCATGTGTTAATATGGGCCGCCACTTCTCGGGGCGGTTGTCGCTCATTAGCATCGTTAGCCAGGCAGGCGAACGAAAGAAAGTAAAAAAAAGGGGAGGGGAGAGGGAGAGAGGGAGCAAGAAGGAGAAAGAAGGAAAAATGGAGAAAAAAATGAGAAATAGAAAAACAGAAAAAGAAGAAAGAGTAAAAAGGCCAGAGGAGAAGGACAAAGTGGTATCATAGAGGCGAATTGGAGCACCGAATAACGCGGCAGCACCCCCGCCAGTTATTTCGCCGAGTCCGCGTCTGCCAGGAAAATTACAAAAACGTGGGAACAACCATCGCTGGGATTAAGTGGTCTGCTGCTTAAAACGCTCGTATTTAATATTTGATGCGTTTCTTTCGAGAGTTTTGGTTTTTTTCCACCATCCGCGTTTTTATCTTTTTTTCATTTTCTTTTTCGATAACAGTTTGTGTAACAAGTGGCGTAAACGTATTTTTATCCAAAAAAGATACTTCCAATTTGATAGTGTTGGTGCATAGGGACGTATACGCGGCTGTACAAATTCCTTTTTTGATATCCAGGTCAGTAGTTTTTCAGCGAAAGCATATTTAAAACGTGAATGTGTCGATCTGATGACTTTGAATTTTCAACGTTTAAAGGCGTCTTCTGTGCCAAGCTCTCGTCTGTGTACCTTTATAAAAATTTACATTTTACAAAAGGCTCGAAAAGTCTACCATCATGCAAAGTGCTTTAATTTCGTTCATTAGTAACTGCTCGCCCTTTTTTGGTTGTGCACAGAGTTTATCTAGTAGCAAGGAGTTCAAATCTTCTCATATAAGCGAAATAGAAGTTGAAATTACTTTTTCTTGTGCAAATATTCACCGATCTCCATTATCCTTCCGATCTTCCAAGAATCTTCGAAATATGCGCGAATCTGGACTATTCAAATGAACGAGATTCCAGAGTTCCTCAAGATCGATAGAGTTCAGAAATTATTATTATTCAGAACACACCACCACCGCATTTCATGCAACACTTTTACAAGCAAGCATCGAATGCTGGCGAACGAACTTTTAAATAACCGGCCCGCGCCACCGATAAGAAATCCCTCGTCGACCAACTCTCGACCATCCATTAATATTTATCTCTCTTCAACTGCCTTGCCTTTCTTAACGTAACAATACAGCCAGGATACTGCTACGAGAATCAAAGCGATAGTTCTTGTTCGCTACACCGAATCCGCATAAATAAACTCTTGCGTTTACGCTGCAGTAAGATTCGCTTTCGGCCGTTTCAGCCGCGCCGTCAGCACGTCAGAAGAATTTCAAAACAATGGTTCAGGGATGGCGTAACGGAAAGAGATCTCGAAACCAACGGTGGTACCGAGTAAGTTCTGTGAACACGAACTGCATCGAACTACTAAACGAAAGAAATAAAAAGAAAGAATACGGACAGAAGTAAAAGCGAATTATAAGAAAAGAGAAAAAAATCTGAAAATTCCTTCAACGTACGTATAGAAAGAAAAAATAAAAATACAGCTTCGGACTAAAAGAAAAATAGGGATAAAAAGGAAAAAAAAAGAATGAAATGCGAAAGAAACGGTGGCAAAGAGAAATGATCCCTGTCACGCCATTGCGACAGAAAGGTTCGTTTTACCGAATACATCACGTATTTAAAGCTACCAAACGAGCTAGAGCATTGTTCGAATTCCCTCAGTGGAAGCCACGTTAATTAGAAACCTACAGGGATTCCCCGGGTGTTCAGGATATTTTCATATTAATATTTAAAGCGGATAAATGAGCGGAAAAAAGTTAGGTTGCGTACACTATCGAAGGATTAGAACCGATTGATTTTAATCATATCACATATTATCTAGCTACAGCAGGGCTTATGATCGAGCAAAATCTTTTTACCGTCACTTTACATTGCCCTGGCCCTGTATAGATGTAAAAGAACCGACATCGAATTTCGATTAAACGATGGTAACGCGACGTTCAAACGTGTAACCGTATAACCTGGAATTCGTTGTGACGTCAAGTCGCGATGACTTTTTTCATTTTGACGGATGGTAGAGGCACCAGTTTTCATTAGATTCATTAGCGAATGTCTACTTTCATTGATGGACGACAATGCGCTAATTGTTACAGGATTTTGTTTAACAATGTCTTTAATCAGAAATTGATTTTCCATTTGCGAAAGCAAAGTTCGAGTGAAAAAGAGTTTTGTTTCAACTCCTACACGGTAGAGATAGGAAGAAGACCTTGACTTACTTCTTAACAATTTAATTATTAATTTATAACATTTATACTATTAATCTGTAAGAATTAAACTACTATTAATTTATAGCGTCTACGATAATAATTGATAACATTTATCAGTAGAAAATCTGCATATATCAGTATATGACACTTACGCTATGAACTAATAACCTTCAGGCTATTAATTTATACCACTTAATCTATGATATTTAAACTATTATCCTGATTATGGAATTAGAACAAACAAAATCTAGCATGAATATATTACTATATTTATTACTATATATATTACTATATTTATTACTATATTTATACTATAAAAAGAAATATATTACTATTTGTGAAACGGTATCAATATTAATATTTCCAAGTATTACTATTTGAAAAAACGATATCAAGTTAAGACTACTTTAATACAATCCGGTCTAGTCTATCTAAAATTCTTTTCAGAACTTTTTGGTAATCTAGACTGAACTCTCAACGTATCGTGGGAAGCTGTGGAATATCGTAAGGACGTCGTGGGATACGTGCATCTTAGGATATCCTGTCCTATATTTTATTTGTAATTTCAAACAAGACGTTAGTTTTAATTCAAACCACAAATATACTGAATCGATAACGTCGAATGTGACACAAAAATGATATGGGAGAATCAGGTAACCCCTAAAACGTGGAACACGAAAAGGTAGATCTCTACGGTCTACCAGTTCGTAACTAGTATTCCTCGTCGGTGATGGTACTACGGATAGTGCTGCCAATGGAGAAAGCAGAAAAGTTACTAGTCGGTAAGCAGCAGCGTTCTGTACCATCGACCGGTAAAATATTTTTCGGAATTACCTACAGTCCGTACAATAGTAATATTTTTTATTACAAAATTAATATATGTACTTGATGAAATAAATGGTTAATAATAATAAAAGTTACAACATTCAATAAAACGAATTAATGGATATCTAATATAAGAATTTAGAAAAGAAAGAAAATCGATAAATCGACTACGAATAAAGAACTTCCTTTCCCTCAGACTCTCTGGAAAACGGTTTCCTGCCGTACCAACATGGTCCTTTACCACTAGATTAGGGATAAAGCTGGTTTCCACGGATAGAGGACGCGATAATCGCGAGAATACTATCTAACAGAAACTTGGGGAATTATTCGGATCAACGTACCACGTGCGCTTGCGAATGTCGCGGCAAGCTGACGTAACGCTACTTCGACGTTCGGCACCCAGCGCTTCCATGTCAGTAGATCACCAGAAAAGAAAGAGAGAAAAAAACAATTCGATGCTCGTACTTCATTTATTTATACTATTGCAAATATTGAAGTTGTCTCAAAATGATACATCGATACGAATGTAGAGAATAAACAACGAGTCGAGAAGGCCTGTACCGTGAAGCAGGAAAAAATATGATATAGCGACGTGAAACGAATAAAAGCACGAAAAGGTGAGTTTTGATCACGGGCATGACGAGTTGGTATTTCAAAGTTGGCCAATTTTGAAGTATATTGCGTAGCTGAAGGGACCTGTTCGGTGGAATTTTTGCTCGCCTTTACTCGCTTCGACGAGCACTCGCTATTGAGTTTTGTAAAGTAGAAATGGCATTCATCGTTTCATCGGTCAGCCCTCTTCATCCATTTCATGAAAACGCGCGTGTGTTTCATTCAAACAGCCTACCGTGATTTCACAGCCCCCATGCACCGTGTGCAAACCAAGAAATCGAACCTGGACAGACGAGATTATTTGGTATGTAATTCGCGCTTGGCGCAATACACTCGTATGCGTCATTACGCGAACCGGTAGCTGGACAAGCAAATCGATGCTTCGCCTCGCTACTCGTCGCATTAATAGCCGAATTATGTCGTTCATGGATCGATTGCGTATAGGAAGGGAACAATCCCCGATTAGGTGAACGCTTAACATCGCCAGAACTTCCGGTCCGCCGATTCGTGCCAATATTCCTCGATCGTTTCTAAACTGTCTCAACTGGTCCGATTGTTTGCTTGTCTGGCAGAAAATTTCTACTAGCCAAACGGATAGAACCGGTAACGTAAACGAGGTTGCTCGTGGGATTCAATGGGCTCTCTTGTCCGTTTATACATATATCGTTGAGCTAGTTTTTTTAATTGTACAGGGTGTGTCACGCTAGTGACACGGCCGTAATTTCTATTTTGTCGAAGCGGTATGGTCTATTTTCCTGTGACCTCGCTCTTTTTCTTTCTTCGCCCTATTTGTATAGACGCGTACACGCGTTTTCAAAGTAAACTTCCTTACCAGTGTTTCTCTTTTCCTTCCATATTTATTAGCAAAATTCTTAAAATCTTTTTAAAGACAAATTTTATAGCTTCGATAGTTGAAAAAAGATTCATAACGAAAATAAATTCGCAACATAGAGACAAAGAAAAAGAAGAAAAAATAAAAAATATAGAAAAATTTGTGATACACATTCTGACTATGATTTCAGATAATAAACGTAATAAACATAGGTACGTATATCGATCAATATTTATGAGTGAAATTGAAGAGGTAAGCGTATTATTTTGGCGTGAAAAAAAGAAACGTAAATGTGAAAATATAAAACAAGCGGGATTAGTACGATCGATACGATACTTTATAAAACGCATGGAACAACCAGTCGTGTTTATGCAGTAAAAGTTATACCGTGCCTTTTTTTTCCGAGAAAAAACTATTACTTGCAAATAAATTGGTACGCTCGTTCCATCTTTGTTTACGGCCCTCGAAATCGATACCAAAATCTATGCTATAAACTCGTCTGCAAATAGAGAAGGCAACGATATAAATTTTAGACATAAAAAAATATCGAAAATCAATAAAATTCCGTTACAACGAAAACCCGAGGGAGAGGCATCGTAATTCATTGAACTATTGCAATATCGTATCAAACGAAGACACTTGGTTGGTGAAGAAAAAATAGTGTGATTTCAAGTATGAAGTAGCTGTACTTTGAAGCGAGTATGTCAAACAACTCGAAACGAAACGAATCGAAATCCAAGTACGAATGAATCTCAAAGCGAATTCCGGGCACCGAGGTCAATGGAAATTGGTGGAAAGCGAAACCTTTTCACGAAATAGCCGAATCGAACATCGTAGAGTCGTTCAACTCACGGAGGAATCATTGATCCCGTGAAAACTAATACGATGCACACGTAATCGAACTGGCCCTTTATCTCCGTGGAGTGGATGTTGGCGCGAGAAGCGTCTAGCGTGATAACCGACCACTCTAACGAGCCAATTCCGAGGTGTTTTCGGGCGAAAACCGCCCTTGAGGGAAATGCAAGGCGAACCTTATTCAAGCGTGCAAACTGGTCATGCGTCACGAACGTCGTCTCTAAAATCCTTTTACGTTATTTAGTACGGAAACTGTCACGCCATAGATATACAGCTGATGTTCATCATACGAAGATCGAATTGAGAGCATGAACCAAGTAGATGGACAAAATTTTTAACACATTTTTACTTACGCTCTCTTTCAAAGTCGTAAAACGATTGTTATATTTACTTGGAAACTAGAAAAGATCAAGTAATATTCAGAAGCTACGAAGCAATATCATTTGATCGATAACTCACGTTAAATACTGAAACCTTATTAAGATACTATCTAATAGTTACTACTAATACTATTAAGGTACTATCTACTAATTAGAGAAAAATCAAGGACTGATGGTTAAAAATAGAAATAGAAAGAATATCATGAGACAGGTTAAGTTAAAAGACAGTTTGGTGTATCGATGAAACGCAGGCGAAAGACGTTGAGCCTTAGCTGCAATGTTCAACCCTGCCCGTTCTATTCATTGGGTATAGCGCAACTCCACTATTATTTATTCTGGTCTTCATGAAACTTTCTTTAATGACAAGAAATTAAATATGCAAGAGGCGTACTGAAAAAAGAGTACTTGAAGGAATTCATTACTGGGAAAGAAAAGTTTCAAGGAAAGGATCAGGTGGTTATTCCAGCAGATGGAATAAATATCGATGTTATAAAGATAAGTTATGTTTTCATTTTTCTTCGATCTCGCTATCAACTTTGTTTATATTTTTAAGGAAACAATGGTATTACAAAATAGAATCTATAAACTTTTTTTCGTCCCTAAAATTAACATACGTTCCCGTGACCCTGTCACCCAGTTTGCTCACTCGCGCAAGATCGCCAGAATAAAATTCCAAACTTCCTAGTGGAAAGACCCAATTTTCCTTTGCGAATATATGGAAGCTTTCTAGAACGACGGTAGAATCGTTTCAAAGATCGCGACGGGATCGGTCCATTAACGTGGAGTAATCTCGCCAGGCTCGATTGTTTCAATCTGTTCAAGCTGTTTCACGTGGCAATAAATTCCATGAGAACGGAGTACGAGTGACAGAGATTCGGTTCCTGGATAAATTTCGTTTCGTACGATCGAAACATCCTGCAGTTCGCACAAATATTACAACGCTCATATTTCCAATTTTCTTACAAGTGAAAAACGTCTGACAGAACTTTCAAAAATGTGATATCTATAGCAAGAAAGAAGTTCCTAGATCATAACAGCAGAATTAGAAATTTCTAAACCGAAAAATTTTTAAAAAGAAAATACTAATTTTCATTTTTTTGTTTTTAATATTCTTCGAGAAAGAAAGAAAAAGAAATATGTTCTTGTCGAGTTCAACGTTTTGTCCGAATCTCTCGTATTAAATCGTGAAAACATTAAAAAGTATCTAATTGCGATCGAAGAATACTTTTTCATAATAGACAGATTCAGAAGATATGGTGCGATATGTAATCGGACAGCAAGCTTTCCTCCATCGTTGCCATGTATCGACCGATGACGCTGACACGCGCCAGTAAAGTAATTAGACGCTATTAAGCACGTCGGGAATAAATATCGATTATGCGCTACGACCCTCTTTGCTTTGACGTATATAGTCACATGCAGGACCTTGGACGTTTTACACGCTGCAATCGATACCGTGCGCGACCAGAATGATGAGCGGTCGTCGAATAATTTCAAGAAATTATGTCGCTCAACATGACGTGCTATCTGCCACTTCACGAAGAAGTTACTTCGTTTCCTTCTCTCAGATTCGGATTGTTATCTTCGTCCAGAAAGAAACTTGTCTCATTTTCCAATCTTACGTAACACTGAATTGTCGTGCTAGGTAATTTCATCTACGCTGCCTAGAATAGTTTTTTTTTTTTTAGATCTAACCTTGAAGTAGCTTTAAGTTTACGTGAGAAAATGTATTGTCTTCTTTTTTTTTCTTCTTCTTTTAATATTACGCTTCCGCGAGAAAGGAAAACGTAACGGGAATAATATTATTCGGAGATAAGTAGATTCAAGTTCCACTGTTCTATTTAGTTAAACATTTCGTCAATATTGCATTTATATACAGGTAAAAATATAGAAACTCAGAACTCGGAAGAAATGAGAAATGAAAAATAAGGATTATTTAAATTTTATCGCCTAGTGAAATATTGTTTTCTTCAAGTTTCCTCGCGTTATTGGCACCGTGACATTTTCCTCCGCGTATTTCTCGAGGGTAGGATTGCCATATAGGGGTGGCACACGAGGTGTTCAATAGTTACAGATTCTTGGATTTGTGAGCTAGCCCTTGCCACGCTGTATTATGATACGAAAGCAGAAGCTCTCGAACGAGTTTTCGATATTCAAGGTTATCGTGAGAAAAACTCCAGCGTGACGTTCGACACTTCGCTGCTTCTTTTTCGCTCCTTTTTACACCACCTATGATACGAAAATCGAGATGTAAGAAGGTACGTGTATACGCGTGCAAAATAATACGCTAATAGTGTGAAAATCCACTTGGGAAATAACGAGAATAAAAGGAAAAAAATGTACCGATCACAATACGAAGAAAATTAAAGATCACGAGACAGTGGAGGATAATTGTATCACTCAGAAGAAGAAGCGATCAACTCCAATTACTGAAAATTATATTTCTACCCAAATTATAATTTCCGAATATCAATTGAAGACCTTCGAATTTCTGCAAATTATAAATTCGTATTTCAAGCCGTTTAGTTTAGGCTTATACAGATATCGCATTTGGTTGTTACAAATAACAAATTTCGTCCGACACGACGATCAAAACTAATATTATTCGTAGTTGGTGCCCCTTGATGTACGATTTCGTCCCCTCGTTGTCGGTCGGAAAGAACGAAATGAACACATACTCGCGGGACCGTATTCATATTCACTAACACATATCTCGTGCAACGTGACGTCAGTGAGAATTTGTACTCCATGATAGCTAACCTAGAATACGAACAACTCTTTAAGCTTCCGAGCTTAATCCGAGAGACGTTATCCTGAACAACGATAACAAAGACTATGTAAAGACACGTATGTAACACGAAAAAAATATCGAAACATTTTAAGTTATCTAAAACTGTATCTTCATTTTTTAATTCTACTCTTTTTAACAATTTTCTTCTAGAAAGACAAAGCTAGCAGCTGCAGTAATCTGAGAAAGCCAACAAAAAACAATTCAAAACCAATGAAAACCAAATCAATTTTTGAAACGTGCTATAAATTCACAGTCAAATAATATTCGTAATAAAAAAAAAAGCCTTTGCGCTTTTCAATATGAAATCTACGCTTTTTTTCTCTCTTCTAATAAATACAGTAAAATAAATATCAAATATCACAAAATGTATACCAAAATATTATAAAAAAGGAAAATCTCTAGAAACTCGGCTGACTGACATGTTCTTTTAAGTTTCGATGGAATTGTTCTAGTCGTTTGATAAACCAAAACTCCAGCTCCCTCGTTTTTCCTATCCATTAATGCACGTGACGGGCGTGACACTCCCGTGTTTCTCCTCGCCCCAAAACAACCCCCCGCAACGTTGCAACGATCGCTAAAACTCGGTGGCCCACCTTCTAATAACGAAAATAACCGGAATCAACGGGTTTCCCTCGTGTTTTCCGGCACAGCAAGTCAGCATTCAAGTATATAAAACAGGCCAGTATCGATTTTGCGGCGGCAGAAGAACGCTTTTTATAACGACAACTCACTAGGTAGCTAGGGGCCAGCGCTAGCGTCGCTAGAGAACTACCATTGTCCGTTTTATGCCACAAATAAAGCAGAAATATAGAGCCCGTGCTACTGTGGCGGTTGTTCTACATTCCACACGCCAACTTTTATTAATATGAGACGAATAAAAAAAAAAGACGTCCTTTTATGGGGTTGCACTTTAGCCGCGTTGATTTTTCAGAATTCGGAACGAGTTAATTTTGTAGGATTTTCCGCGTTGCAGGAATCACTGGTAACAGAGAGGGAGAGACGCATCGTTGTGTATTCGAGAGTTTCGTTTATATTGGCTGTTCCGAATGTATAATGCGGGCCATAGGTTCATTCAGACAGCTACTCGTTACGCGGTTGTTGGCTTTAATAAGTACTATTCTATTCTGTATTTTATATTATAGAGCAGAATGACGTGAGTGAAGTAACGGACTTATAAAAAATAAAATAACGAGACGCTGAAAGTAATGAAAAGCACGCAATGAACAAGGCAGTGAAACGAAGATGGCAGAACGAAAGTGATAAAACTTTAGCTTTCTTCTTTCACTTTAAGTTAGGAAAACGGGTGCGTTAATACGTTATAGCGCAGTCTGTCTTTTACTATTAACTATATGAAACCATCCTACTATCTATACTAGAAAAACTTGCTTAGCTTACGTTAGTCAGCGGTATTTGTGTTAACACGCGTCTCTGCTCAGAACATCGTTCTCGAACAAACATCATACCCAACAGATTCCCCACAAAGCAGCCATTGAAAACGTACTTATAAACTTAATACCTGGAAAACACACATGGCCATACATCAGAGGAAGCGACACGAAAGTTCGAATGCTCTTTAAGACGCGAATATCCGACACGATTTGGGCGTGAATGCACGCGCGTGCACGCGACTAGGCAACGAGAAACAGACCTGAGTGAATGGGAGACGGAGTGAAAGAAAGTGCGCGGAGCAGGGCACTAGGTTCTATCGACTTTTAATTACTTCGCATCGTTTCTCACGAACAAGCCTGGCTTTTGCGAGTCTCTCGTTCGCGCGCTCGTCTCGCCCTTAACTCGCGCGCTCCCAACTCTGAACCAATATCGCGTGAAACGATTCGTATTGGAAACGCCGCAACGACGATGTTAATTCCCTCGTTTGTATCGTTCGCAAAAACTCAGAAGAGCAAAGAGCAAGGGGTTGCTAGTAGAAATGATACGGTGGATGGCGCATGAAACGACGACAGGTCAGCCGGAAGTGTATCTCGTTCTGTCGAGTCGAAGATCAAACGGCTACAAACGTTAGTCTCTATGGCTCAACCTGTTTTCCGCCACAGTGTGCTTTTCACTCGATGTTGTCGCATTCTCTGATTGAGCTGTCAGTTGTCCGGTGAACTGTGACTTTAGGCAAAGATAAAAGTTTCCTGTTTTATTTTTGTCCTTTATGTGTGCGTGTATATTTTGTTTGATGTCATATAAATGTAGAAAGGTGGAATTGTTTGAGCCAGTTAAGCTGAATATTCAATCTTAAATTTTGCACACTTGAAATAATCAAACTTGTATACGTATTAAGAGACACTGGACGACATTAATCTCCGATATAATAACGAAAAAATTGGAAAGTATTGTGTACGTTAGATCCAGCAAAAAAAGATATGTAGATCGTTTAAATCTTGCTCGTAACCAAATTTGGTAAGTCACTTGATTTTGAGGATCCGGGACACCGACCCTGTTTTATTTCACTTCCAGTTCTAAATATAGACTACAGTATTTCTATACTTCACTTAACACTAGTTTACATTAATCGATATTTAGCATTCAAAAATAGTGTCCCAGATTTCTGCTATCAATTGCGTATTGACAAAGCTAATAATTTCGAATCGCCGTTACGGATAGGTCCATAGATACTTCCAATTCATCGTCTCAGTTACATTCATTTTTGACAATAAACGATGATAGAGAAACAAAATTACACGATTATCGAATCTATACAAATTGTATATCGAATTCTATAAAGGCGAATTGAAAGAGACATAGTTTAAATACGTAAAAAAAAAAGAAACGAAGGGAAAATTAAATATTCTTAGAAAAACGAATAGTTCGTAGGCATGTGGTAATCAAAATTGAACGAATTATTCCAGACACAGGTGATGAGTTCGAACGAAAACGAGAGGAGATATTTCAGTTATGGGGAAAAATCTCGCGAACGCAGCAATAGTTAATTCACGATGTACGAGTTCCACGGAACGATTAAAATTGCCGCGATTCCCTTGTTTCACGAGCTTTCGGCGATGTTCTCTGCGAATATTTCAATGTCGGTTTAATATCTAATTACGCGGCAGAAACAGAATACAACTGCAACATGCAAATAAAACGGGTTTAACGTAATATCGGAAACATCGGTGAACTTTTCAACGATCACCGCCCAAGCGCAAACACCAATTATGCTTCTGGTAATTTCCACGATTTCTACCTTCTGCGCTCGCCCAATTCGTCCCATTTCATTCACAACTTTTACCTCAAAGTCAAAATAATTTAATGGCACGGTAAATTCGTTGGCTACATTTTCAATATCATCCGACGAATCGAAAACAAGCAGATATAACATAGCGAATTATAAATATATGACTGGCCTGAACGATAAAATAGTCGAATGAAAGTGTATCGTTGCATCAAAAGGCACCTCTTTTGTTTTAATATTCATGCACTGTGTCCATTTAAATAATTGAAGCAAGGTAAAGCATATCTAGCAACGAAAACGTTAAATCAAATACGTACTAACTAAAATTTCGTCGTAGTAAATGAAATTTAGATAAATACAAGAATTCCACTGTGTCAAACGACTGCACAACTCAAAGCAGCGTATATAGAAATACATTAACGAACAGCGTGTTCCGACATTGAGTCGAGTGACTGGTATCTTGTAAGAGAGCTTTATTTCTATTTAATGGCTTGCGGTTGATACCGATGAGGCAGTATTAAGTTGGTCCAGAGGGAAATCCCGGTGGCTACGCATCACCGATACGCCGAAAATGAAATCGCGGGTGCTCCCCTGTAATATGCGAACCACGAGCACATTTGCGAGCCAATTTCACGAATCCCTACTGAGCATTGACGTGTTTTCAATTGACGATTCGCGGCAACGGAAACTTACTCGCGGATGTTATTCAGACGCAATAACTGTACGAGGAGAGACGGGGAAATTCTGAAGGAACGATTAATCACGCACCATTGACGGGAACATTAGGCGCAGTTAATTAGAGCGTTTAGTGATGTGGCTTGTTAAACGTTCCAAATGGCCATGATTTACGAGACGATATTTCAGAGAATTTATTTTTTCATCCAGCTTGCCATCTCGTAAAACGACACAATTTCACCTTGCGTAGTAGGAAGACGTAACTTTACATCGGCGATAATGAACGTGTCAAATTTGTAATTTTCAATTCGAAGCTACGATATTCGCCTATAAATTTTAGGATTTTGCAGCATCTTGTATGTACATTTCGTGTCACGTTTCAAGCGTCAAGAGACACGGAGACACGTCGCGTCGTAACCTTAACATAGTTGATTCATTTCAGCCTGACATTCGTCTCGGCTCAACCCTCCAAATTACCCATGGGGTCTGATCGACAGGATTCACTGAGCATTCGCATCATCAGGGAATAATAGCGATATGCTGCTAATCGCAATAATTGAAGGCAATGCGCGCACGATCGTATCTAGAATCGAAGTCGTTCGACGATAATTGTCGAATATCAATCGAGCCAGGTACTCGATTTGCCGGCTCGAAGTACTCTCCACATCGGATGCTCTAATATTTACACTGCTCGCGAGGAGAGCTTTCGCCAGTCCTCGACGGTTGATCTCGATCGATTTCTTTTTAGTGAATTTCCAGTATCTACTAGGATGGCGAACCTCGAGCTCGGCAATTTGTAATAGCGTTATTCGCTTTTAGTTTAAATTTCTATAATATTCAATGTTGGAAATAGAAGCGTAATAATATTTTATAGTATATTTTCTGCAGACAGAATTTTATAATATTTAATGCACTATTAAAAAGGTACGTGAGCTTCGTTCTGTTGTTTTAAGGTCACGTGTTTGTGAAACAGGTAATGTACAGTGAATTACTAAGTAGCGGAGCTTTTTAATGTAACTGCGTGGTGTAATATTCCCAGAATATTGTATAATATTTCTTCAGCAGGATACTACCGTACAGTACTAGAGGAATTAAATGAGATTCCCCGAGGATGACCTTTTTAATGGAATTTTGTAATATATGTATGCACGAGATTTCTTTTTATTTAAAAAACAGTTGTAGCAGGGATAACTGATTACTAAATATTAACAATGTTTACATTACATGTTGCTGTAATTTAGATGAATTTAACCCAGCCACTATTTTGATAATATTTTTGTCACAATAACGCTCTTCTCTTATTTAAAAATGTATTAAAAATTTATTTATTTAAAAAATCGTTTCTTTAAAAAAAACACAAATTCAAACAAGATATTAAGACACGAGAAAACGTATATATTAACAACCATTTGTGCATATGTTCCTTTAATAAAAAGATATTTTCGACGAAAAGATAGCGTTGCATTAAAAACGGGGCAAAGGCTGCAACAGGATTAACAGTGTAGCTTTAAAACTCCTTGTTTTTTTGTAAGGCAACATACATATAACGGCAAGCAGCTATAATAATCTAGTAACTACAAAACTAGAAGCCCTCTTTAGTTAGCCGCCGCTGCATGATCCAGGGCAAATTTCTCATTTAAGGGAAAAGTATTCAAGTTAAGCGTACAGGAGCGAATGAACTTTTCGAATATGGACTATGAATGCATTTCTCGCCAAGTACGCATAACAAGTATTTCCTGTGGCGTTCAAGAGGTAGAACGGCTACTTATAAATCGACAACAAAACGAATGCATATAAGATTTTTCTCCTACACGGCCGTACAATATGATTGTATGATACTTCTAATACAATTTTCAGTGTACAATAAAATTACAGAAAAAATTCTCGAATAATTAAATCAAAAAAAATTTTGAATACGTGGGTAACTAAATAAAATTTGAATTTTATTTTAAAAAACTCATACTTTCCTAATACTATATGCATATAAATCTAATTTACAGATATCGAATAATCAGGGAAAATAAATCTGCAAAATAAAATAAGGTAGAAGAGCTAAAATAAGGTTGGAGGTTGATAGAATCAGAACAAAATTTCAATTTTATTTAATAATTCATCCAACATTCTACTATCGCAACGCATAGCGATCAAATTCGCAGTTAACAAAATTAAAATACTTCTAAAATGTACTACAATCATAAGAAAGCTAATTCCGTGGCTTTATCGTGCCATTCCAAAAAATTCTAATTCACAGGATTCACTTATTCATTCGCTTGTCCTGCGGCCGCTGTAAATAGTCGCGAAATAAAAGATTTTTCCGGCTCGAGACCAGTCCTGTGTCTGGCGTGCGATCATTTAATGTCAATCTTATAATTCACGCGGTACAATTAATAATAAATGCACTTCTCCGCGAGGGAAAATGTGAACGCACGCGAAACACGGCGACGAGACGATTTATGTTGATGGCGAAACGCGAGGATGGAAAAAGGAGAAAAATGAGAATAGAAAGAGAAAGACACCTGAAACACGATGAAACTAAGTGGAGCATAATCAATACTTTACTATTGAATGATCTCGTTTATCCGCAATGACGTTCACTCAGTCAACTAATGAAAGTAACGACACGTGATCAAATGGCCTGCATTTAGACAGTATTGAAGACAGTGAAGTCGCGCTCTCGTTTGTCGCGTTTTCGGTTTGTGAAAAAATCAGTAACAAGCTAAAATCCATTATAATTTGGAAATTGTTAAAATTGATTAAATTAAATGAACGTAAAAAGAGAATTTAAAATATCGTAAAAATTTGGACAAACTCGTTTGAAATCCTCTGAGGAAGAATTTAATACAAAACGCGTTAATAGAAATGAAACTGAACGCATCTTAAAAACTTTGTGCAAAAATCATAAAATGTGCGATCGTTATAAAAATTCAAAGAAGAAGGAAACATTTACGAACGGACGGTTTATAAAAATGAACAAGATGACAGGAACAAATGCAAATTTATGTTTAATATAACCAGTGCACCGGTAATTTCTACCGAATATTTAATTTGCGCAGAACATTGAAGCTCTTTAATACCGAATCCTCTGTCCATTAATTAACCGACCAAACTTGTAATTATGTTTCCTAATTAACTGTTCGTGTCATCAGTTTATTGAAGTACAAGTAACAGGCTTCGCAATACAATGAAATTTATATATGAGCTCGAGAATCTCAATAGGATACGTATCGAGGATCTCAATATGTCAATAGCCTCGTCTACATGAATAAACAGCCTTGGTCAACATTCTAAATAGCCATACAGACACAATACCTCTCGTAACTCTCGTCTGATTGAAACTTTATGCAAGTGCACTTACCACCGCAGTAGGAGCTTCTGCAAATGACCTCGTTGCAAAACTTTGGTTTCGACTTACCTGAAACATGTCAAAAAACGTTACGGTTGAATAACGAATATGATTTAAAAAGTAGAAATAGTAGAACACAAGTTATAATACTTTGACAGATAAAATTAATCGTGTTGATAAAAATATAAATCTATACAAATATTCGCAGTCTAATTATAATATGAAACATGTCTCAAAAATTTGAGCAGCTTAGCAATAAACTGTAACACAAGAAATAAAATTACTCTTTACAATACCAATCGTTATATTCTACGCGACTACAACATTCTACCCACCCTTTCTCCAAGATTATATTCATCAGAAATATTTAACATTCGTCAAGGCGACAGGGATAGATCATTCTTTCGAATTGGAAAGAACGTGCCGCGTAAGGGGCTATTTATCTTTTCTCGCTGTTAACCGTGCCGCGGCTAAAATTGAAGAACATTTTCCAGGGTTAGTCACGTAGTACGATAAAGATAGAAGGATGAGTGGTTGAGGAAAAGACCAAGGACCAAGAAAAAAGAAGGAAGAAAAAGAGAAGGATGTTGGTATCGCCAATGCATGGGAACGTTTCTGCATAACGACTTGCACTATACATACTTGAAAGTCAAAACCAGACTACAAGTTCAGCAACCAGATATTGTTCAGTAGTGATAGAATTATTTTGCACCTGGCGCGGTATCTCTGAAATAAAGCGCTGTCTCCGCTACCGGCGAGGACGGTAATGAAACGGCGGTGATTTACGAACGACTTCCGGTTCTTTAAGACGCCATCCCCCGCCGAATTAAATGTCACATCTCGAGCTCTTTACTGTCATACTATTCACCTTATTTAGTTTTCTTTGTTTATTTGGTTCAACTTTGAAGCTTTTCCAGATATTAGAGGATATTTTATGTCTTATTCCCTTTTTGAACCTTTTCTTTTTTTTTTTTTTTTTGTTTTGTTTTTGAACTAACAACATACTTTAATAAAATATTAGAAAACTTCTTGTGCAACAACGATCGAAAGCTTTTAGACGAAATGTGAGCAAAACTTGGAGAAAGTATAATTAAAAAATTAATAAAGGTTATATCATGACTACATATGTCTATGGTATAAGCAGTTCTATCAACGTAATATACGACTTGAATGCTACGCTATTGACTGTTAACTCCTACACGTTCTTTCGTAAAACAATTCATTTCTGGTATAGCTAGTCGTAGGATATTGTTCGTACAACTTGAAAATAGGTAAAGTTTTCTAATCCCAAACTGGTGTTCTCATGCACGCTTAAATTATTAAAAATCGAATCTATATTTTCACGTGAAAAAAGAAAGAAAAAAACATAGGTAATTCACGAGATTAAAATAACAGGGGGAAAGAGATATCGGTCGAGCGGTGACCCGATTTCAACGTTTTAATGGTTAAAAGCGGATAGTAGACGAGCAAAGCAGCAGGACACTTGGAGGGGAATCGATAGAAACGATTTGCACCAAGTCGCGATACTTCGGACAATGAAATTTATCATCTAATTTTTGCTCCGATGGCCGAAGGTAGTCTCTATGATCGTTCCTCGCTGCAATCGCTAGTCACACGGTATAACGAATTGCACGGTGCCACTTAGGAGATTTTCTTGGAACGTGATGGAATGATTCTTAAGAACGCTCGTTTATACGGCTCTTTGCTGGATTCCCTTAACCGCCCAGATAGTTTTCCGGGAAAAATATTAACCCGGGAATATCTTTGTACATTTGTAATAGCGTAAAACGAGATAAAGATTACTATGGTGATATAAAATGGTATAATTATGTTTCTTACATTTCGAAATGTCTAGTACTTTTGGTGTTAAATGTGTGCGATATACTCGAAATTTGTGGACACGAAAGGTACAGAAACCAAGCGTTCCTCTCTTAGTGACATTTTTGTTCGAGTAACGATATTGGGAAGTAGAAATTTCCCTTAACTACATCTGAAAATGCAAAGTTTGGCCTTTAGTTGTTCTTCACCTTGTTAGTTAAGTGCATGCTGTACGAGCAGAAATTTCGTAGATAGTAACAATCTAGAAGCTATTACGAACTTCATGGGTCTATTACGCGTGTGACTTTGAAGACACGTGTACCCATGGACGTTCTCCGACGGTGAAATCGAAATTTATGAATCTCCTACGTCTCCCAAACTGAGCTTATGGAACATACATACTATTTAGGGTTCGTTAAAGGGTCTATTTAACATAATGCTTGCACACAAAGCTATAAGGTTTGACTATAGTGAACGCCGCAGTATACCTGTTCATTCGATTTTAATCAAAATACTGAAAAAATTTATTTGCCTCTGCGATAAAAATCGAACGTGATACACTGAAGTCACTGATCAACTCCATAAATTGGGAAGTACAAGAAATGTGATGGCGTTAGGAACATTATTTTTCTTTTTAATTCTTTTACAATTTGACAGTTTTCATGAATACATATATATTTAAAGATATTAATTACGTCTAGTAAATAGTCTAATAAATAAATAAATTCCCTTTTCAAATAACTAATAAACAAACAGGAGTTTAAATCGCTATAACATACACACACACAGATAAAAAATTCGAATAAAAAACTGTTTTTTATTCGTTGTTCTCGAAGGAAAAATTTATCCTAAACCAACATTAGCCTATATGTACTTGTAAACTATGCAACGAAACGAGAAGTAAAATCGCCTGCTAAAAAGATTGAAAAAGCAGACTGGTAGCCGCAGAACGAATTTTCAATTGGAATCGAATCGTAATTATAGCGGTGTAATAAACGCGATTCAACGCATTGTTATTCAAGGCGCGCGAGCATCGATTTTACATTTCCCAAGGATTAGCCCACAGAAATGTCGACCTGCAGATGGAGACCGCGACAAACGTGAATCGTCCACAGCCCTCGACGACGGGATTAAATTGTCCGGGTATGACGGAAACTTCTCGACTTAATTAATTTGTCCCTCTACAATGCTGGCTGCGAGTAGCAGTTTAATTATCCTGCGAGTGTGCGTGCAAAAGTGTTTCGTAAGGCGCGATGATTCCGTGAGGCAAGGGACTCCCCGGTTCTCAAAATAGGATCGTCTATGGGGAAAGGATGTAGATATACGTGTCTTTGTATAAATGTGCTACACGAAAAGAATTTCTGAATATTTTACGCTAACAAGGTCTGCGTTTATATTTAACCTTCTGTTAGTTTGCGGCAGGGATTCTCGAATACCTTTGTGTTTGCACAAAATTACAATTCAAGATCCCTCATGGCCAATTGGATATAGTTGAATATTACTAAGACAAATATTTTACAATTACCATATTATAAGTTACCATACTTTTCTTGTATAATAGTAACAGCTTTAGTCTTTATTAATAAAATAAAATTAGGAGAAAGTTTTAATTTATAAATTGATTTTTACGTTTGAATTCGCCTTCGACTATATTGAATGAATTTATTTTTGAATATCAGCTGTTAAATTAATTGTGAAAATTATTAATCAATGGAAAATATTCATGGAGGAATTATAGATTGTCTTTTCATAGAAGCTTTTAAAGTATTAAAGAAAATCTGGTATCTGATATTATTCATCCACCCTATTTATAAACTTGTTTAAGTATTAAAATCATAACATTGCTCGAGCAAACAGACAAGTTTCGAAGTTGACACCGAAGTAGCGAACGCCATTGTTTCTTCGTTCTACATAGTTCCAAGATTCTACATTTCTTCAACTTTACAATGAAAGTAACTTTCTCCTTTACGCTACGATAAGTCCATTCATTACCTCTCAATTATACGCGGAAAGTTAGCTAGCTGCGCAAGATACGCACAGAAGATTCGACTATTGCTTCGCGAATACTTGTTGCAGCACTTGAGGCACTTGAATTGATTACAACTTCACAAAGTGAATGCAGGAAGTGTACAATTCTATAACTGATTAAAACACGACGTTCAAATTCTAAACTGTATATAATAAAAAATGTAAAAATTCAATAGTTACACAGTATCACCGAAATTCATAATATACGTCAATTCGAGAAATCAAGGTATTCTAGCAAAAGTATTTTCGAACCCCGATTTACTCAATTTAGGATATTCATGAAGAGTCACAGAAGTAAAAGTGTGGTATCGCTAATATAAAACATATTTTTATGGTTTCCTGAATTTTACATACACCTTCTACAATCTTAACATGCTGTCTTTGTTGATATTCGCGTTACTTCCGCTATTTTGAGGAAATCTACTTATGTATATGGGGGAATCTTAAAATTCAAATTTACATTCAGATTTTCAAGTGTAGATTTCATGTCTTGGATTCCGACTTTCTTCTTACTATTTTAAAGTTCTCCTGTGAATTACAGAAGTCTATTGAAGCTACACATTTTCTCTATTTAATCATTGCGAATTACGATTCGTTAGAATTATAAATGTGATACGTTTAAGTTCGCTCGTTTAATGAAAAAGAAAAAAATCGCTCGTGAATACGCATTCGTTGTTTTATTAACGATACATTTCCTGAGATAAAGTACAATAAATTAACATGACTAGTTCGTCATGTAAATACAGTTGCAAAACGACAATTAGAATGTTATGAAAGATAAATAGTATTGCGATAGAAAAAAAGATATCGTGTACCAAAGATTTTCCGCAGTTTAAGTACTTTTAATGAATAATACAACTGCCTAACGACAAAGATACCGACAGGAACGGCGCTCCAGCTGCAAAGCTCCTACTAGTTCACTTTATTCCAAGACCCTTCATCCCAGAGATTACCATTTACACATTTAGAAGCCCAAACAATTTGCCTACTGTAACAACAGGTTATTTCGCAAATCAGGAATTTAACTAACTAACACTGATTGGGAAAATACGCAAGTCAATAAATTGTCAATTTAACTGCTAACGAACAATATTAAACTCGCTATATTCTGTGCCAATCGAAATGTGAAAATATTCGGCTCAGCTTCAAATATACAGAACCAATTTAATACATGATTTCTATTGTAAAAGCTACTATAAATAAAAATTCCTTGTTACTATTAACGGATAAAGACCGCAGGTGAAAAACAGGACAAATCATATTCCCCACTTTTTATAGAAGACCAATTTTAAAAATTAATATGCTGACCAATAATTGCCTAGAATCTAACTACTCCGCAGACAACAATAGTGATCGATAATTATCGATACAAATATCACCGCAATAACGTATGTATACAAATCACAGAATACGCATTTTAAGCGGCAATTTATTTCGTATCAAGCACCCATGTGTACTCGTACCGGTACAAACGCGATGTATCGCGTTAAATCAACGAGCAATAAGACTCGTTAACGCTTAATGGTGTGATCAAGAGTACGCCGAACTGCGAGCAAATAATTTTTAAACGTTGAATATTGCCTGATCAGTCATTCGAAATGTTCGACGCTGTCGAAATTGGACGGAGTTCATGAGCATCGTAGAAATTCGATGCATTTCGGTATTTCGATAGATTACGCGAAATAACTTTTGGGGGAATTGTTCTGTTCGCGCGTCGAATATTGAGAACGCAACTTAACCGAGGCCGTAGAACTGTTAAAGCGCGGCCATGTAATTCCGCTCAAAAAGCAAAGACCGAAAAGACGGAAGGAGGAGGAGGAGGATGGAAAACGAAAGTATCAAACATCCTCCGCATGATCCCATTTCCGCTCTCGTCGAACACGCTGCATCGCAGCCGAGGCCCTCATTAAAAAGTACGTGTTTGAGTTGCTCTCATCAGACGAGCCAACCTAATCTCTCGCGAGCACGACAAACGCGAACGGCTCGAAGCCGCTTTTTCAAACCTCTAAAAGTCCGCCGGCTGTGCATGACTTTTTCAAATGGCCTGACGGATAGCCTGAATCGGACCTCGCAAACGTTATCGCGTTATCGTGTAAAACACGCGGAACCTGTTGTTTTGAATTTTATCAAGAAAGACAACTGTAACATGTCTGCAGAGAGTCAAATTTTACGATGGTGCCATATTTATGAAGGCTGGTTGTGAGACGCAGTAGCAAGGCCTGGATTAAGTTCTGAAGTTCGTTGTTGAGTAACGGTATGGTTTATCGAACCCTTGAGTGATGTATGAAACGAAATATGTACGAATGTATGTACGAAAACCTACAGAAATTTCGTATGAAACATTTTGGAATTTCATTAGCACTATAATGAGTCTCGGTTATCATGATTATTTGTTTGTACTTACGTAATGAAATCGAGAAATGGACAAAAAGTAGATCAGTCGATCAGTTTAGATTCTGACACGATGGAAATGAAATAACAGATACAGTAAAATAGCCGGAGAAGAAAAATAATGAAAAGCTTTCAATTTATACGAAATAGTAGCAGGTGCCCTAATTCGTATGATTGATAGTACGCATCTTTTATATGACATGACAAAATGTTTTATCAAATTTTATTTTCACTCGACATACTCGGCCAAAATTTCATGGAAATTTCTACAGTGGTTTGAAAGAAAATGGTTCGTGAAATTCTAGAATTTTATGCTAACTATTAATACTTAATTGCATCCTCTTAAAGCTAGTTAATATATTATAAAATAATAGTTTCCGTATGTAAGAACGAAGAATGTGCATGAGTTTTTAATTGTAGTAGAGCACTTATATACTGTCGATGTAGTGGAAATTTATCACTAAGAGAATTTATCGCGTGCGTTATGGGTTTAGAGCTCTCTTGAGGGACAACTACGATCGATGTTTCCCCGGAGAGTTCGCTTACATTTTTCTCTGCAACTTTGTACGCTGGACTAGCGCAGAAGGTATCTTTTAGATGATATTAAATCACCGACGAACAGAGAACATCTATAGTTACGCGGTTACTCGACAGTATTTAACTGAGTCAGGCTTTTTGCGTTCTGCACTGATCAAGTCAATCGGTTAAACTTTGTTCCAGTTGCTGTTTGACGCTTCATGATCGTTTTCGTCACTTCCATCAACGGACTCGTCGAACTATGCACAGCTTTTTTTTTCACAGTTCAAGAGCAAGAAAACAACTTTTTACTAACTCATATATTAATAAATAAATATTCATTACTGCGATACACTACAGTAAATTGCAAACATGCAATTTAAATGTTAATTTTCATGGCCACAAATTCATTATTGATTAATTAAATAACATATAAACAAAGGTAAAATGTACAATAACATACTACAAAAAAAAAAAAAGGAAGAAAAAGTATGGAAAGTTTCGCCAATTTTACGAACGTTTTAAAGTTAACATCAACGCGTATATAAGACATCCTTTGTGTATAAATGATCGAACAAAACGTACATATGTTATAGACTATTACCTTTAATGAAATAATTGAGTGCATATGAACTTCCAATCAAACGAGGCGCGGCAACTAGGATAACATTTACGATTCATTGCTCCTCAAAATAAGCTAATTAGTTCGAAAATTAGATAACTGTGTGATATGTTAAATAATTGTTTGGTATATTAACAAATCAAAGTCGTTTTACTTATTGAACACGATAATCCATTGCTATTTAATGTAAAAAAAAAATGTGTCAGCGAACAAATATAATCGAGATGGCGTATTTCATAATTCTGATACAACTTCGAAGCACAAAGATACTCGAGCTACCGAAACCACTTTCCCAACGAAAATTTAAGCTGCCACGCCTTTTATTCTCTAAACGGCAACACTCTTAATGCGTTTACAATAAAGAATGGCCTTTCATTATACGGCGCATTAAGTGTTAACTAGCCTTATCGTAAACTAGATTTAAATGAACCTGATTACACAGAAGCCTCGCAGCAACTTGGTATAAAACGAGTTACGAGAACATCTTCCCAGCGTGCAACGACCAACTTTAATCGCGTCCGAGAAAAATAGTTTAACAATTAGCTCACCTACCCGAGTCGAATTAAAACGTAGCTTCACCGAGGTCCCTCCGATTCTACAATACTTTATCTCGTGAAAATTTCTACTTTCTACTTTCTCGATTTGTAATTTTCTTTCGCTACATTTTTCAGTCACTTTGAGGCATTCTCTTCTTTGGTACTTGTATAAAAAGACCTTCTTTTCTTCCTTTTTCTTGAATGAAAGTATCAAAAGCGTCCCTTTAGAAATAAAATGTCGGACGCTCGGGGATTGAGGGGACTTATGACGAAGATTCTTAAGAACTTTTAACTTCAAAATCCTTCTTCTTTCGTTTCTTTTTTCAATGATATTTAGTAAAATTTCTTTATCAGGATAGTCGTGCCTCGTTACAGACGCTAATGAAATTTAAAATGTTCTACGCGACACACAGTATTTATTAACATTTAGCAATTTTTCCCTATTACAAATATTCGAATACTTTCTCGAGTCAATGTACATCCAAAGTACAAAAGTCACACTTCACAACAGAACTATCGCTATAAAATTCCTCGTTCTTCGAATCCATAAAACGCCTCCCAACGCGTTTAATCCTTCCTCACTATATAAATTAGCAAAAGCATTTTAATCAACTTAAAGATCTACCCTCGACCTTTGTGATAACAAAAAGTTACGGTTTTGCCTTTTTAATTAATAAAACCTCACGAAACCCACAAAATTTCCATCCTTTAAAATTCAATATCAGAAATGGATATCCTTACACCATTGAACGCTATTCAATTTCACCCTGCAATTCAGCCGGCAGGTACAACCTTCCGCGTACTATGTCACGGAAACGCGGCTGTTTGCATGCGGCGGATAGTCTATTTTCGATTCGCAGCAAGTAATTCGCGGAGAGACCGGTAAAAGAACCAAGGGGGAGATGCAAACAATGCGTTGTTGCTTTTAACTAGCATTGTGGGCTGACGGCGATTTTATTCGAAAATCCCGCCACGGTGAAACGGCCACGGCGGCTAGGATCGATCTTATTGTTGGAAAGTGCATGAACTCGCATTTAAGATTCAATACGAACTCTCCGCCGGACGCCAAACAATCGGTCAATTAGTAACGGCATTGGTACAGCGGCGAGATTAATTAAGCTACCCGTGGTTTAACACCCGTGCAAGGAAAATTGAACTGGGACATTGATATCCATCCGTGTGGCGTTAGCCACAATATGAAGGATTTTATGCTCCACTTTTGCTGGAATTGAAGTCATTTATAGGGGTAATCATTAAGGAGCGATCTTTAAATGAGACGATAGATTCTGGTTAGTTAGTCCATAAATTATTACGCAGGGAAGATTTTTGGTTGAGGTATTCAGCAATTTTTGTAATAAGGTAGAAGAGTTGTTTAAAGTTTGAGAAAAAGATCTGTATATCTGTAAATGTCGAGTACATTTTTTTAGTCAAAAAACAAATTATTTTATGAAATTTCTTAGTCTAATATAAACACCGGAATTGCAACGAAAATTCGCGGATCAGCCGTTACTGGATTTCGTGCAAACAGCAGAAAATTGGGCTCGATATGACACTAGATGTTACAAGCGTAGGCAGGATTACCCATCGATTTATCGGTGTTGCTGAGTTAATGTTCAGCCTGATAATCCGCTAATGGTAGCTGATTATAATCTGACGCAACATTAGCAACTCCACGAACACGAGAACGTTTGTCAATTGATGGATATCGTTTAGCACGAAAAGAATACCACCGGTGACAGCATACGGCGATTTACAATTACATTTCCGATGAAAGTAGCGTGAAAAGCTATCCGTATTATTAGCTTCTGTCGTTTCCATATTTAATCGTAAAAAGCAATATTATTGTATTGGGAAAAATTATCATTCTATGTTACTCGATCGACACAGGTCTTCAATTCAATAACATTTCACCACTCAAGTCTTACAAGTGGCAAAAGAATCACGGTGATCTTTCAACCGAACACTTCGTATACTTAATCTCGACAATATTTAGTTCTAACCGTGCAACATACAAGCGCTCATCGAGGTATATCAACCAAAAGACCATCATCCCCGTTCGTCGGATTTCCATAGTAACGTTTCTGCATTTTAATCTCCGTAATTCAATTAATTCAATCCGCGACGAAGTTAATTCATTGTGCGACGTTTAATGTTCATGCGGATGTTAATATTCATGGCTGGCGATTTTCTACTTCGCGGTTGGAACAACGTTTAGGAAAGAGGGTGTACCGAATCCTCTAATTAAAAGTAACGACAGCGAAATTCTTTTATGCACTGAACGCGAGGTGAAGAAACGATAATAGTAAAACGTATCATCTTTGCCTTTGAAAATCTTTTCATATCGCGTACGCAAGTAAGCAACATCGTGAAAATTATCCTTACTGGAAAGCGTAGAAAGCAAACTGGTTCGTAGCACGAAAATTTCCTTCTCTATTTTCAATGTCCTCGTTGTAAACTAGTTAACGAAAGTTATCGAGTTAAACATTTACTACAAAAAACTTTTATGTCCGTATCGTATGTCTACTAAATATTTCGCACGGTGTATTCATAGAACGTTCCTAGTGTTGGAACACTTTTTTCAGTCACTGTACGTCGTTAACACCCGGCTAAAAATAGAGCTAGAATTAAATATCGAAGATAAGGACAAGAAAATAATGTTCAGCAACCAGGGAAAGTATCTTCTGTGTCGCGATTAATTCACGAACACGCTTATCTTGGGTGTAACCTCGTCATTTCTTGACTGGCTACGAGCCAGGAGAACTGTCTACTCTCGTACAACCCCATCTTGACGAGGGCTTGACACGCGATAAATAAGTAAACACCAACGAAACGCGGCAAACCAATTAGAACGGGCGGACTTTAGGGAAATGCATTCCAGATTATGGTGCGCCGCTGAGAAATTCGTATAGAGGTGCTTTATCTATTAACATGCGCCAAGTGCTTAGTTTGTTGGGAAATATTAAATTAGAATTGTGTCGTAAGACTTTCTTGCAAAGTAAATGCATATCTTGGACTTTCGTTTGTTTCTTCTACGCTTCTACTCTTATTCTTCTGGCTTTACCATCTTTTTGAAACGTGACATGAGCGAGCAACACAGCTCATTCAACAACATAAGTCGGTTACGTAAGGTGTTAAATATATAAAACTTCTATTCGTATAAACTCGGTGCTGCTATGGTCCTTGAATTTTTCTATCTCAATCTCATTTTTGTTTCGCTAAAGAAAAATACTCTTAACGTTTTAGAAAAAGAACTTCAATCTTAAAGAGAATTTTAACAATAGAAAAACACGATTCGTCTCTCTGTTGGTCGAAAATTTTAGCCAAAAACAAATAGCAAAGATTAAAATCCGCATACGTTTTTCTGTGATCCCAAAAAACATCCTGATTGGCCAGAAAATAATGTGGAAGCAAAGCATATGTCATCCGCGTATCGATAGACAGAACAGTACATAGAGGCAGCGAAGAACGACAGAATATGGTCGACAATATCGAGGCAACGGAACGTGAATAACAAAATGTTGCACGCGCGACTGGAACGATGAAAACGGCCACGGGTCCACGTCAAGTTGGGGCCCGTAGGATCGGGAAAGTTAATCTGCCGCGACCAGAGATCCCGCTGGCTGATAACTCACCGCAAAACTATCGCGCTGCAGGGGAATGCATTGATTAATGAAACGAACGCTGGCGCATTGTCCATGAAGCGCTTCATTTCGTTCCCAACGATACACGTTCTTCGTAAAAACGCCAACGAATCAATCAAAACGCTTTTTCAACCAACCGTTCGTCACGTGGCCACGCGATTCGAATCACACCCGCGTTGTTTATGATGAACATGCTAACAAAAACTCGAAGGATTATTGGCATGATCGAAAAATCAGAGTTAATGTACGGATGGTAAAAAACTGTGGTGTTCGCTCCTGGACTTTCACAACTGAACTAATAACCAAACGGATCTAGTGAATAGTAAAAATCTCTTTATGTACTATACAACGTTACGTTCGATTTGGCAGCGGAAAATGTAGGCCATCCTCGTTACTATACGCTTCAAATCGTTGAAAAATTAAAGTAATCACTCTTCACACTCAATATCGAATTTGTTGAATTTTCGCTATAAATATACAATTTTGATTTCAATCACCAATTTTTACAATTCATCGACACTTCACAAATCTCTCTACAAGATAAAAATTTATACGGTAGTAATACCAGATTGTCCCGAACTATTTTTAACAGATAATCCTATTTGTTTATTCTTTAATCCCATACATAGCTAGTACACTGCCGTTTAAAAGTAGCTTTCGGTAAGTCTTTAACAAAATACGACTTGATTGCAAAACTGCAGATCGATTACGAAACGGTCCATAACGCGAAAATAATTTCGATCATTAAACTCGCATTTCGTATAAATTATACATTTTACCGACAGCGTGTGCGCTAGCAACGAATTAAAAGAAGAACTCAATAACTCTTCTTTGACCTATATTCGCGAAACACTTCATTCGACCACTCAACTGTCCCAGGAAAATTCCATCGAGTTCGATTCCCGGACGTCCTTTCATCCCATACTCGATGTCGCGCACACGTGAAAGCAACAGTGCATTCTTTGTAACCATCACGTAAATCCCTCCTTCGCGATCAGGCCAATTAACCTTCACAGGTGAAATAACGTAGACGATTAAGCTACTCGTGGGCGGAATAATTCGTCCGGTGGCAATTAGAGATCCCGTTGGCGAGCAGCGCCATTGTTGGCCCCGACGCGACGTGCCGTTAGAACGCCGTTGAAAAACACCGAAGGAATTAGAAAACGTTAAGCCACGAGAGTTTTCATCCCGTGGACTGTGACGAGGCTGACGAACAACGGGTGCAGCACGACTCCACTCGATTGTGATCCTAAATACGACCAGCCATTCACTCTTGGCCAGGGCTACTGTTTCTTCGCGTCTTTTTTTTATCTCTCTCTCTCTCTCCCTTTTCCGTGGCAACACCGTGGATTACTTAGCACCCCTCGCACTTTATCTCCTTTTTTGGCCGCTTTCCATTCCGTTGTAACCCGGGAAATCGTATTGGCTTTTGGCGGTGCCACCGAGTGACTACGCAACCCTTCGTTCCAACTTTTTTTCTTTTCTTTCCATCCTGTTTCCTTCCTGCGCCGTTCCTTTTCTTTCTTCCACTCATGCATTCGTTTGTTCGTTCTGTCTTCTTTCAATTTCCATCTCACTCCTTTCTCCGCGAATTTCCCCGATTTATTTACATCCCGCTTAGTCCAGTAACAACGTAGGAAAATTATCTCGATGTAGGGAACGAGAAAGGCAAATATCGATGAACGTTTCCAGCTAATAGCCAGGGATTGCCGAAAATTTATCGACCAGGGCATGTACACGCTAATTTCCAGCCGACCAGAACGATTCTACCCCCGGCTCCAAGGAAGTTATCGATACCATCTGCGAATGCAAACAGGCTCCAGTTATCATGCATCGGTTTCCGAGCTGGACAACGCTTTCCAAAGAGCACTACGGGGAGTCTTTGGCGGAGAATCGGGAAATGGAGAAACTTGCTGGCCAGGCACTCGGCAGACGATGGCCGTTTGCTCGATAAGATCCTAGAGGTGTGCCCGATCAATTGCGTTGTAATTACTGCTGCTCGAATTGCCAGAATTTACAAGTACGAAGTCTTTGTTTTCGGGTATTCGAGAATGTCTATAGATCAGAGTCTCTATCACTTCAGATAAGGAGCTATTTGTTTGAATAGAAAGAGTGCGTGTTAAGTGTTCGACCCTGCTGCGGTTCATGCTTTGACTGTATCTTTTTAATGCTAAAAGGTATTTGAAGTTGAAAGAAAACACGAAAAAATTTCAATTTTTTTCTCATTTCATTTCAATTTTATATTCGGTTTCATTTTGTTTGCTAAAATGACAACGAGAAAATACAAATATAAAATGTAAAAATTCGAAGAGTAGCAGAGTTATGCTTGTATAGATGTACATAAAAATAATTTTAGATTATTGCAGTATTTATATTTGTGTGTCTAAATGGAAGATGCATCTCGAGAAACAGAGAAATAAAACAGTCAAATTAATGAACGAAGCATTCACCATTGCACTCATGTTTCTCATTGTAGTAAAGTCCTTTGGGATTGCTGAATGCTACCCCATGTTGTACTTTGGAGCTTTTGCTTCGCATCAATTGCTATTGAGGACAGAGACTCGATGCTCGATGAAAACGTGGAAATTCTGTGGGAATAAAGTAACTTCCAAGGCCTTGACTTTCTTTTCGCTATAAACATTGCTCAATCAATTCATGAACTTTTCTGTCGAATATTCTTCGAAACCTACACGAGCATCTATATTATAAGCGAATTTCAAACATTTGCAACCGGTTCGTAGCTCATAAATTACGTAAGTTTACGAAGTAACAGAAAGACGTAAGAAAGCAGCATGAAGATGTAAGGAAAAGGTTAAAATTTTATTCGAAAGCTTCTGACGATATCTTCAAACAAATTTTGTAATTTATATCTCGTTAAAGAAGGATTCTTTAAATTTACTTCTCTTTTAATTATAAAGAAGCGAAGAAATTACCGGTTACGAAAATATTGGCAGTCTTCGTTCTCTTCAAAATTTTAATTACCCAATTTCCTGCCATCTTTGGGCAGTTTTATAAAGAGCATATTATAATTAAAAGCAAAAATCGCTGAATGTTTCATGAGTGAAAGATGAAAAATAATAGTAACCACATAGCTACAATAGTTATCCAAAAATTGCAGAACAAAAGTCACAATCCTTATCGTTCATAATAAATCATCATTTCCAAACCTAACATAGATTTGCATAGGAACATAACATAGGGAAAAGAATATTTCGGACCAACTGGAATGAAACCTTCTAAAACTTGAATACAACTAGCAACATAGTTTCGCTCTTAACTTATCGAGGTGGAACCACGTACATCTCTGTATGAGCCATAAATTCCCACATCCGGTCAAACTTGGAGGATCCCGCGAGCAACCACAGGATTGTCACGGTCACGGACTCTGTCCCATACAAGATTCAAAACGGTGGATGAGCAACGTGTTGCACCAAAAAATGCGCATCGTGCATAATTCTGTCGTCGAATACACGCGGTCCAAGGTTGACCAGCGTGACGTGTTCTGCTGTTCGTCGGCTATGAATAATCAAGCCACGCTAATCCTGCTCCGCTACGATACTTGGCCGCAGACGGACCACGTTTGCGCCCCCGCGGTGGCAGCGTTATGATAACCAGAAATGGATAAGGGTCAGAGGAAACGTGGAAGGAAGACAAAAAGAAACGAACCGCGTAAACGTGGCTAGAGAGAAAGGAAGAGAGCAAGAGAAAGGGTCAGGAAGGGAAGAGAAGGCCGGTGAAAAGAGCGAAATGCATGAATAGAGTTCAAGAGCACCCTCGTGCCGGCCGTCTAGCCATTCAATGTAAGCTCGCAGACTTTTCAGAGTTGCCGCATTACTCTTCCAACGTTAATGCGGCCATATAACCGGGACCGGCTTTTTACCCGGAACAGAGGGCATTCTTTTAATGGGAAACTTTCATTAATCTCGCCTAGGAAGTTACGAAGGCAGAAATTCGACTCAAGTCGAGGGAAATTGCCACGGCCTGGACAACCTTCAACCGCGATTCTGAATCGCTGAATGAAAGCCATCTGTCGACGATCACTGTTAACACGGTTTATGCCACGGCCATGGTATTTGAAGTCACTTGACAATTTCGGAGAAAGGGACACTTGAATAATTTCTTAAAGATTGAAGAGAAATTCTACTTGAACTGTTTCGGAGGGCTTTATCGAGAGGAATTATGGAGTTTGCGGCAGTAGCGAACGGGAAGAAAATTGGCGGATCGTAAGTCCTGCGGATTGGTGAATTTAGTACAGCCTCGAAGTACTATGAGAAATTCTGTATCGCTTTGGAATCGTCGGACTGCGTCGAACGGAACGGGTACTTGGAAAGTGCTAATTCTTCAAAGACCAAGTTTCCAGTATTACGGTTGCTTTAGAGTGAGTGTATGTAATTTCTGGCGTAACTCGCAGAAGAAACGAGGAAGATTGAAGTTAAAGTTAAAGTACTTCCTGCCATTTCAATCGCTTATTCCTTTGATTTATATATACCTTTAGTTTCTGACATGGATTTAAAGGAAATGTGATTAGAAGAAATGATTGAATGTAGATTCATTGTTATGTGATCGATGAAAGAACTTGTGAATTATTGTCACATATTATTAATACTTCAAATATAAATTAAAATGCAATCAGTTACATTTAAATTAATTATAGATCATTGTATATTTGATAAATGTCACAATAAAGTTGTTGAAACTGCGATATATCACAAAGATTTATTGCTTTGTCTCCTTGAAGCATTGCACAATCACTGAAGTTCAGGAACACAATGGTAAAATCTGATCATTTCTTGAGCTATCCTGATTATTTCTAATTGAGGCAAATTCTAACTAATTAGTTCGGGTATCCGAAATGGTACCCGCCAATTAATTAAGCGGCATAAGAACCGACTGATAACTATCCCGACTGATATTAAGTACTGTTCCCAACTTTAACCCCCTAACTTTTGCTGTATCACTCGCCACATATTAATGGCTTGGTTGTTAGAATTTCTAATCTATCATTGTCAAAGTAGATATAACGTAATTCTTGCAAATTTCATCTTCCTACATCACTTGGTACAAATGTAAATAAATTTTACAATACATCATCGCTATGAATTTCGGAAGCAAAGTTAGTTCCATGATACATTTTAGGAGACTTTCACCAACTTAACGTGTGTATGAAGTTTCTCTTTGATTATTTTAAACATTAAAATAGTTATGAAATAATGCATTAAACGACATTTTCGTATTATAATTTCGTAAATATAAAAACATAACATGCAGAAAATACTCATTAAAATATCTATCCACTAATTTACAAATAAGCAACTTAAAAATCACAATTTTCGTAACAGAAAATTCTCACCCGGAACAAACAAGAAACTAGCAGAAGGTTCGCAATTCACCGAACAGATTCTCGATCCCAGACGTCCGATAAAATCCCGCAAATATTTTCATGCTCTCCCCGCGTCATGTCGGGGAGATTTTATCGGCCTCCGAAGAATCACATTTCCCAGCTGTGAAGCGTGCATCGAACGAGCTGCCCGCTATATTACAGAACCCGAAAGGAGCAAAGAACCTACCCTTGCTCCATATTTGCATCGAGTTTATCCCACAAAGCAGGAAATTCAAGATCTCGCGCCCTGGCTATGCATAATTTACGTCGTTGAAGGAGCAGAGAAAAATCGTGAGTTCATTTTGCCTTAATAAATTTTTTACGAGCGTTAACGCCAACTGGAAACTATCTATCGGTCAGACGAAGATGACGCGTTGAACCTCGTTTCCGCGGCCACGTTTGTTTGAATTTGAGCTAAGGGCGCTGTTTGCCAAGAGGATTCATGAAATTCGCGCACGTGCCCGTGTTTCTTGTATACTTAACCGCTTTGCCCGCACAAAGCCTCCTAGACGATGTGTTTCGTTCTCTGTGAATGAAAATTACAACATAGCGGAACTTTCCATCAACGTAAGTAGATTTCTGAAGCATAGTGGACATTAATTATGCATATTCATAACCTTTGTTTCGGAGATCTTTTGGGGAATTCTAAGGAGAGAATAAAGTTTTGGAAATATTATCGTCGATTCGAGGTCATCGGATGGAAATAAGTCTCGTTTATCTATTAAAGAGATTGAAATTATAATTATTATACTTTCCTAAAGAGTGTAAAACAAAAAGACATTTCACATGGAGAATTCTGAATATCTTTCAAGAGATTAAAAGGAGAAGAAAAATACGAAAGTTAAGCTATAATCATTCGATTACGATAAACTACGAATTGCACGCGATTTCTAAATTGTATCATTGTCCGAAGATAATATAGCAAATACACATGTCCCGTGATCATCTCGTTAATGGCAACCACACGCTGCCGGCATGGTCACTGTTTTATCGTTATTATCAAATTACAGGATGTCGTATGTAGTTTACGATGGGGGAATAACGTGTACATGAAACCATCACATTATAGCTCTTGTCTCTACTAGAAAACCGAAATTTGAAACGCCATTATATCTCAGTGCGACGATATTTTCTTGGCGGTGCTTGAAACATTTTCCATAAAATAACGCCATAAAAAGAGAAATAATCGTAAACACAGATCTTTGGCGAATAACTCTGTATACGAAAGAAAATTTGATCTTTTTCCATTTTATCTAGCAACTCGGCCATTTTCGCCATTTGCGAAGACAATAAATTTACATGAAACAACGATTGTCCGAATCGCTTGCGAAACTAACGCCACTATGCACGCTACTACATAGGCAAACGGCGTACGAAGAAGTCGAAAGAATATGTAGCCCGTTTTCTATGTGCATTTCATTCGCAAGATAGGGTCAATTCGGAATTGATGATACGTCTCAAGGGATCATATTGCTCATAATTATTAGAAATGAATAATTGTGCCTAGAATAGGAAGATGAAACCAGAACGTTATTATATAATTTAGTTTTCGAATTATAGTCACGTATATGCATTGATGAAAACACGGACTTGTTATTAGAATTCTTCTTCGTGCAATTGTCGTAAAATGAATGTAACGATATTTTACGGAATAAGAAATACGTAATGAAGAAGTGTCTCGGTGTTGCATTGAATATTTTATACGACGGTGAATTCTCCGAGGATTCTTCTTCAAGGAAAGACAAATGTTGAGACGAAAACATCATCCAACTTTAAAATGTACTTCGGAACTGGTTGGAAAATCGAGACATTTCGTTTGATGTTAACGCGAAAATTGAAATATTTCTTGATTATAATGAACTTGACTTATATCGTAGGAAAGAAAAGAGTAGCAAGAACGGGAGAAATTTTTGCAGTTTGCAAATTAAAGTTCATAAAATAGTTTCTTATTTCTTTCATCGAAGCTACAGTAGCAGAGTCGCTTCTACGACAGACGTAATCTGTGTTTGTTTTAATCATACATACCGATACACGAATCAAGTGGTTTTATTTTATCTATCGCATAATCGAGTCCGAGAGGTTCCAGATCGATTCAACAATGATGGCAGCCGTACAGTTCGTTCAGGACACGGTGGAAAAAAGGAGCGGGGTCGAGACGGCGCGACATCGTGAACCACATGAAAACTGGTGTCGTAATATTCAAGCAATTCGATACACATCGATAGCATTTAACCGAACTCTTCGATTTCCTGCGGCGAAGGAAATGGAAAAGTCGTCGGTGCTGTACAATTTATTCCATCAAAACCAACCACCGTGCCACCCGCAAAATCCCCTCAACCCTTCCAATCTCCACGTTTTTCGAGGTCCTTTACCATTTTTTCACCGACGTCACTGCCGATTGCCATCCAATTCGTACAATCGTTGCGTAAGACTGCACGCGAATTAACCGATCAATTCCCGCGAAATCGTCGAGATACGTGAAATTAGTTTATCGTCAGGCAACGTCTGTTCCTCGCGAAATAATTATTCACGAATAACCTTTGTAACGTACACGATGTATGAAGAAGCTTAGCAGAAAGGATTAATGTGGATGGGTCTCTACATAATAATGGCCTTTACAATGCTGTAGAATAGTGGTTTTCGGACAGTTCCTACGTCTACCGAGTTTCCATCTTTGACCATACCATTTTCCTCAATTATTCATGGATTTTCCGAGATTCAAGACCTTGATACACGGATTTAGAAATTTCGAAATTATTGATGATTCGATCAAGCATTCCATTCTGCGACAATTTCGATAGACCTTCTGGCGTTGTTTCAAGGGTAAATAGACGTACGAGATATACGCGAGTATATTTTCAAAAGAATAAAATTTCTTTCTCTTTGAATTAGTAGTATGTTGTATAATTAAATTACTACGTATTTAAATCGAGCAGTTTTCGTGGGAAAAAGGACATATAGGATAGAATAATTTCTCGAGCAAATTGCATAAAAAATTGTAGTTTGAATAAACGATTATAATAGCTCGTAATGAATTTTTTATATTTACGATATAAAGCTTGGTGTGCGACTTTTAAATAGCTGCCATTTCGTCAAATGATCAAATATTGAAATTCGCAAATGTTCGATAATCAATCTTTGCATTGGATATGAACTTCTGTCTCTTACAACACTTTTCAATTGCATGAATAATATAAATCAAGGTTGCCAAAGATACTCACGGATTCTAATAACTTTTTCGAAAATTGAAAGAACAGACTTTTCAGAATTTCTCAATCTATAGGCCGGAAGCAGCGGAAGTCTTAAACCTATCAAGATCTTATACTTCATCGATCGACCTACTTTTACACGTCCGGTATTCACAGTCAGAGAATTTGCTTCGGAGCGTTGTATAAATTCGCCTAAAACATAAATCGTGCCAGGCAAACAAGACTATACAAAGCCATAAGTCGCGGAACATTTGTACTTCCACGGATATACCTACATACCTAAGAATTTCTTTGATACTTTAAACAAAGGAAAACTGATATCCAAAAATTCTAAGACGTGTCCCGTGCCTATGAATCGTTTGACAAATGACAAAGGTGTCTTCAAATGCCATTCGAATCACTTTAAATTGATACAGAAATATCTTAAGTAATCGCGAATGACTTTTAAATATCACACAAAACTACTCAAACATGTCACTAAACAAGATCATTAATTAATCAACCTTTGACCTTACCTCTATCAATATTTCCGTAAACGCAACATAATCAGAACGCAATAAGGCACAGCAAACGCATAGAAAAGTCAGTAAGAAAGCACACCAAATGAAGAACGGGAAGAGTAAAACATTCACCGATATGAGATTTATTTTCTCCATATCTTCGAAAGTAAAAAAGCAGTTCTATTATAGAAACCGACGGCTTCCGCGTAAACATTCTACGCGTCCATTTACCTTAACAAATCACGATCTACAAAACCATTCTTACTCGGTTCCACCGATCGATCATTGATTCGCACAGCAGCAAGGAAAAAGCCTTCCATTCTTTATTCGAATTAAATGTACGCTTCGACGGACGAACGTGGACGTTTCAGGGATTCGAGGGAAAAAATACATCACCAGAAAGAATCGGCAGACGTGGCAGTAATGGCTCGTGTTCTTTTCGTTGTTCGTTAAACGGCTTGCGATGCGTCGTATAAAAGGTTCCCCGGTGTGCCTGCCTGGCGAAAACCGACACAGTCGTCGCTTAACTAATGAATGTAAACGTAGTAACGGACAAAACAGACGGCGTTCTCGTCGGTGTAATTTCAATTTCTGCCCAGGACACAGAAAATATAAGGTTTTGGCACTGAAAATTTCACCGCCACGAGGAAAACCTCCGTGAGAATCGACGATCGTTTTCGAGTTTTAAACAACCAGATGGTGCGTTAATGAGTTGCACGAAGCGGAGGATATTCTTTACCACAAGAAATTTTACATGGACAATGCCCTTTTCATTGTGTAACTTTGTTACGTTGTTTACTGAGCACCGGTAATTACATTAAAATCCTGAAACTAAAAGGTCGTTATGCTTCCCTCGAAATGTTCTTTTAATCTTAAAATTATCTTTCTTTTTATTTTCTGCTTATAAAATATGAAAGCTTTTGTAACAAATGTTCTTTTATTATATAGATCCTCGAAATTCTTTAAATCGTTGTTAAAAGCATTTGAATGCCGACAGATGTTGGAAGAAAGGGGATAACATTTGAATAAAAATGTCAAATGGATATATGTAACGATAAATTTTGTGATATTTACTGCGTTATACGTTATAGTGCTGGATAGCAAACCAATAATTTAGCAGCCATCTATTGCGAATATATATAAAGGGAAGTATTTGGAATATATATTTTATAACATACAGTTGGAAACAAATTTGAATTCGCAAATTACAATGTCGCTTAAACTTGGATTTATTCTGATATAACACTGACAAAGGTCTTAATGAATTCCACTTCACTGCAGTACTTAACTTCATGATAACCCTATTAATAACTTCATATATTATATAAGCAGTCTGATAAACATTTTGTTCAATGTCCGATTAATTATTCCACTTGGCGTATCCATTATATTCTGAATACCTCTTCATATTTGCTATTTCCTTTCGTTAACAAATTAACCAACGTTTTCTACCTCTTTGTAAGATAAAAAATATTCAAATATTAATATTATTAGATACAAAATATTTATCCCTAGAACGACACACGCGTTCTATCCTTCTCTTTTCTACCTTCTTCTCTACCACTTGAATATTACAACTCAAAATTAAAAGCACGAAATTAAAAACACAAATCCGACAATACCCAGTGCCACTTTAAACACCAAACATAGACCACATAAAATTACACGTACGACTACAAACCGTTTCAAAGGTCCATCAGGATGAAACGCTGCAGTCACCGTGATCGAATATCCCGAGAGCGGAAAGTTGATCGGATTACCCGAACCAATGCACCGAAAAGCTTCGAATCTTTTAATTAACTCGCCGATTACCTATCGCTCGAGTATCGCGCATAATATAGCAATAACTGGGCGGAAAGTTCGCTCGAAGAACGCGTTGAATATCGAAGTTGAGGGTGTGGGGGTTGGGAACAGATCGTTAAGAAGCACGAGACAGAATAAATAAAGACGTTAAGACGGTGGGAAACGAAGAATCGAAAGGGAAAATGTCAGCTGGTACCGTAACGATCGGTCCAGCTTCGACTAATTAATTTTTTTCCCCGTTTCAATATGACAGAAGGGGTTAGTGAAGGTAAAGAGACCGATGGTCGGAGTGGATACTCGAGAAACGCAGTTCTTCGACGCTTCGACACCATCCACGAACCATTATCTTTTCTGAATATAATTTATCATCCATTTGAAGATACGCCGTCCATGAAAACTCGTTTACCAACGTCGTTTTAATGGGAGAGGAAAGAGGAAGGATAAAGGAAGCTGTCGAAACGTTAGCTGCGCTACGGTATGAGAGAGGATCGAGGTCTGAGACAGATGTCCCGTTAACGAAGTAACGAGCTACGGGAATAGAGCTGGGTAAATATTTATGCTGGATAAAAGGAATCGAACGGCTTAACGAACCAGCCTGGTCACCGAGAAAAATCCCTTGTGTCTCGCTAGAAAGTCAGAGTTAAACAATGATCCTTAACGAGAGCTGATTTTTGTACGACGACGCCGGGATGTAGTAAGCTACGGGTAAAACGTACAGGAAATTACAAATGGAATTATTTAGTAGTTACTCGCCAATTAACTTCGTATCGCTGATATTTGCGCTTTTACATTATTGTGCACCTTATTATTTATTTACTTCGGCTTCCGGCTTTTATGAAAGTATTATACTGTAATATTTTCAAAGACTAGAGTGAATCAATTTGTCTTTATTAATAACTACTTTCGTGTTTGAAGGAAACGTAGCTATTGGATGAAAATATAACGAGATCCTTTATAGCGATATAATTGAAAATATGAAGTTTATTGAAAAATAATAACTAGCAAGGTGTACTTACATAAATGCAAAGTTTAATTTATGAAGTAGAAAGATGCAACGAAGCTTATAAATGTAAAGTACAATTTACAAAGAATTTATTCAATGAAATGAGAAAAAGAATAAATAATCCGTCAGAATAATTTCGGTTTACGATGAAGCGATTTTGAAATTTCTCGAAAGTTCCCTAACTGCATTAGCGCCGTAATAGCAAAGTTACACACTGATAAATTATACGATGATACACACTTTACATCACTTCGTTACGTTAAACACTTGCCACTAGCCTGGTCTACTTGGTCTCTAAGCTGTGTGTGATATTATAGGGTGCCGAAGCTCCCAACCCCTCGATACAGTAATCGACCGATCGGCTCTAATCTGTACTGTTACACCTAAGAAAGAGGAGACGACGCTGCTACAAAAAATCCGAGACGAAAGTAAAGTGGGCGTCAGAGCCACGAGAGTGGAGGAAGGAATCGATACGAAGTTACGGTCACCCGGAATCTATTTAAAAGTCAACCGTAGGAGAGCTAGATAAACAAGCAATCTGAATATAAAATAGAATTTCCACAGAGCCGCTCAGTGGTCGCTTCACCTCTCTTAATCTCGTACTATTTCTTCCAACTCCTAGAATCTTCGTGGAAACTGAAAATAGCAAACGATTATACATCACACGATTAATTCAGTCGATTCGTCGAACTGTGCTCTGGAAAAATTTTCAAATTTTCTTCGCTTTACTTACTTAAGTTTGGAATTGGAAAAGTACCAGTAAAGTTACTAGGCACATTTAATATTCGAAAAAGTAAAAGTTAAGACAGTCAAATGGTAATTGGAGAAATTCAAGACTAGTAATTTTTCATTAGGAAATGAATGAACAGCAAGAACGGAAGATGACATAGACATAGTGTTTCACGAAACGTTACTGAAACTAATCCGCGAGAAACAGCAAGAGAAATAGCGTTTCAAATGAAACTATGCAATTCTACAATTATTCGTCACATGACTGGAATTAGGGTAAAGAAAGGAGACAAATGAGTTCTGCCTGAGTTCAGGAATGTAGATGAAGTTTGGACGAATGACCACTTCTTGTTTATTTCGTGCAAATAAAGAAGATGTCAATCGATGATCGATGTTGATCGATGATCAATCGTGTAGCTGTTGCACTTGCACTTTATGCCAACGTTTCGTAGACATTGCAGGGCAGACCTGAAACTGAAGCTGTCAGGCTTGGCTTCAGTCTTCGTGTATACTTCGCACTTGCACTTTGCACTTTGCGTCAACGTTTCGTATACACGAAGAAAATGTGCCTGAAAGCCAAGCCTGAAAGCTTCAGTTTCAGATCTGCCCTGCAATGTCTACGAAACGTTGGCACAAAGTGCAAGTGCAAGGTGCAAGTGCCAAGTGCAAGTGCAAAGTGCGAGTACGAAATATAAATGCAATAGCTACATGACAGCTTTCGAAAAATCAATATCATAACAAAACGTCATTTGTGACGAATTCATCAGTTTTCTCTGCACTTTAATTCCTGGAGCTAATTAACATGGCTTCTAAACATGGTTTGGAGACAATGATCTCGATAAATCTCAACGAACATGATGCAAAATAATAAATAATGCAACAAAATAATTCAGCATTCTGTAGAAGAATTAATTCTTCTTCTTTCAACGAGAGCACCAGATCCTGTTTGTCCCTTGTTTGTGGTTAATTAGTAATCACGCATCGCTGAAAGCAGTATAAACGCGTTTGAGTGTCGTCCTGCACAGCTGCGAGCGATCTTATTGCACGCTCAAGGAAGATTATGCTTCCCATTTATAATGAGCAAGTAGCATGAATCCTGTGTCCTGTCTCACTGTGTCTTTTGTATCCTTTGTACGTTCCTCTTTCTTGTCGGTTCGCATCGTATTATTACATCGTAAAACCGCATATCACTTGCATACGTACGAGACACAAGAACGAGGATTCGGAACGTGATCCGCTCTTTATGCGATCGCGACAATGGAAATAATTTGATTGGTCGTCGTGAAATTTTCCAGACATTTTACAAGAAGAAATTAAGACGCTTAACCTGAGTAGTACTGATATAGACTTTAACGTTTCTATTAATTTAATTTATCACTGTTCCATCTTAAAATGAATTTTCTTTTCCAAGAAATCTATTTTAAAATTTCAGTATCTTTATCCCGTACAATGTTTTAAAGTTAGATAAGAATATCGAAGGGACTTTAATTGCTGGTATATCTCCTGATCTGTTTGAATATTATAGACTAGTCAACGAGAAGAATCGATCGATTAAGAAGAAGTTTCCAACACAGATTATAGGCAATTGACAATCAACTTTCGTCTTCTAAGGTCGAATCAACTCCATCGCTCAAGCTGGAATTTACACAAGTCTGATTGCGCAAACAGTCAACAACATTTGAGTATTCTTTCGCGTAAGTGTATTTATGACGGCAGTGTATTCTTTGTAAATAGGGGGACAGGAAATAAGAGGAACTTATCGGTTCTCTTGCCTGTCCATTATTCCTAACTGTCGATCGTCTGACATTGAAGGAAAGATGGATGAAGATTCACGTTCTTATGCCCTATAACGATGGAATTAATAATTAACTTCCTTCCCTTTTTTTCCTTTCTGCTCTCTTTTTACTCCTCCCTTTTCTTTTATCTCCTTTCTCTATTCTTCCCATTACCATCTCATTCAATTTTCACTAGTCCTAAATGACAGACATATACAAATTTAACGCGACGTTTAAGATGGTTAATTAATAAAAGAGAAAAGAATTTGTCTCCTTTTCCAAATCTTTACAAATCGAGCAACCTTTTTATTCGGAAGATCATAAGACTGCAGATTTTTATGCATTTATCAATAGAAAATTAGGACGTGCAAAAATGCATAAAAATGTGTTACGTATATATGTTATAGTATTTATTACACAATTGAAATTAATTAATTAAATTAATAATTCGTTCATTTTTTATTCCTTCCTAAAGTACTTCCGAGCAAAAATTTTACTTTTCTTTTTATCGCTTTTATCGTTATCTTAGAAGGTAAGACGCTGTATAACGCGACGAGTGAAATATGAACTGTTAATACGTCGCACATCTCGTTAAACGTAAATGAAAAGATTTAACGGCGAGAGTTACGCGAACAGCGCAAACTTAGTCGACATCCTTTAAATGCAAATCATCGCGCGATAGCCCCTCGTTCATTGTCTTATTATCATCATTTCGTAACTCCCGTGCTCTCCAAAGGATAAGGTGGCCGCGAATATCATAAAAATCGCATCTCGTTCCCGCGTCGTCATCTCTTAAGATTTAGGAAGCCATTCGGAGGATAAGGTGGAGAAATCGTGTTAAGTACATATCGAGATAACGATCGATACACGCCACGCTATCGCCTCAGGAGGACACCAAAGCACATGAACTTAATTTTCTTGATAATATACATGGTGGCAATAGAAATCTATCCACTTTTTGCAAAAGTCATGATACTCGTCGAACTGAATGACAAATATACATATGTGAAGAATATTATATGTCACATTTTCTATTTTTTACATTTTTTAGCATATCAATTTCTATGGTAGCCAAAATAAGATAGAAGATTTTATTCGTATAAGTTTTGATAAGAAACTATCTTATTGATATTTCTTGAAAGGATGAAAGTAACATTACCACGAGATAGTACCCGCGATACTATAAACTTTTATGTGAAACATGTTTATTATAGAAATATTTGAATATTATAAAATTTTAATTATAGCAAGGGTACCCCACGTGATAAAAAAAAGAATCATAAATTTTTATCTCTCCTTTCTCAACACCCAGTATATCCTCCATGTAACTAGCCACCCATGAAACATAGCAATGTTTAAACACAACGATTCCATAAAATCATGCGTTAAAATCCATCGAGCGGTAAACTGGCACAATCACCGAAACAAAGCCCTCGTTAATCGTCAATGGTTCAGTGACGAAACCACGAAGGTCAGGATCGATCGATCGATCGATTTCATGATGGAATCGCGAGGCTTCGTCGCGTCCGTGTAAAGTGAATTTGCCGCGCGAAATATTTCACGAATACGGTATAAATTTCAACGTGAAAAGACAGTTGCATGTAACAGGTTATGTAAATGGTATCAACATCTGGAGTCGCTCAAGAATATGAACAAGCTCGTCGAACTAGTACTTACCACACATTTTTAATTAATTGATTCTGTAACACCGTGATAATAATTTTCAGCGGTTGTTTAAAAACGAAATCTAACAGCGTACTAATTTGTCGTGTATTTTAATAGGATCCTGTTAAACGAAAAGTGGTCTCTGAAACTCGAAAGCAACGAGAAACCGATGTTTTTACGGACTGGATAAGATACTCGAAAATCAGGTTTATTACGCCGATAAATGTACTTCGAAAGTAGTTGCTTGCTCGGGGATAGATAGGAAGTTTAAAGATTGGATCCAGTTCAAGAATTAGCGATACGAAACACTACCGGCAACGGGGTAAAACTTCGTTTCGTCTAAAGTGTAAATTAGAAGATTTGGAAAGCGAAGTGATTAACTCTTGGCCGCTAAGCGAGTCAGTTCAATTTTGTGCGAACGCAGACTTTGAGATGGAGAATAGTTTTGAAGACTCGAGCTTTCTGGTTACGATTTCAGATACTGAATTACGAGTGATTGACCTTTCACGCCTTCCTGAACTTTTATAGTTACAGATTCGTCTGTGAAATGTTCTGCGAAAATTTGACAAAAATATACCCTTCGTTACTCAAACAGTAGACACATTTCTAATTTAAAGTACAAACCAAAATACGAAAATAAAAGAATAGATAAATGTAAAATAGGAAACTCACACTTGCACTAACAAGTGCTATATTATTACAATATCACTCGATACACTATCTTAATTCCGGCAATCTTGAACATTCAATTCATTCGACATCCTACTCATTATCAACCACGTACACAACGACATTCCTCAAATTTATTAGACGATAGTGAGGTTGCTGCACGTAGACCGTCACAGTAATTGGTCGACCAATAATGAGCGTCTGCATCGCATAACGTAAATGGCATTTCTCATTCACCTGTGATATGAAGGAATTGCGGAGAACGACACAGAAATGTGGGCGGATATATAATATCTCTCAAAAGTATCTTCGGCAGGATATAATTTAACTAGAAAATTAAAAATGATATTGGTATTCATAGTTATTTCCTTGATATTAACTTATCCATTTTAGTAAAATTTATCTACGCATTTCAAACTGATTTCAAAGTACTTACGAAACGCAGCGTCTGTCTTTACACTTTTCTCACACGAAGACCAACGTAATTAACATTTTCTTGTATAAATAAAAATACTTTTACGAAACAGTAATCGCTATAGCTCCGAGTGCTGGAGCAGGGGCAGGTTAATACGAAACGCGTAGTGTTCTGTTTCAGAACGACCAATTGGTTATTGCAGTCGGTTACTTGAAACTTGCCATGCTCCACGTGAAACTCGCCCATCGAGTTTTACACGAAATGGGAAAAAAGTTCGATTATCGTCGAGCGAAAATTTCCGCGCTGGTTTTTCGACGAGTTATTTCAACAGATCGATACGACAGAAATACGTAGACGCGCGTGATTGTAACGACTGAAAAATTAGAATTGTATCGTTCAACTGGGTAAAAAGATGATTAACGTTAAAGATTAAAAATATCATTTAATATGACGTTAAATTTAAAAACTTCCACCGCACCTCCCTCTTTAAACGCGTCCGAAACCCTAAATTCTGCTTGATCAATTACATAACAACCCCGCTACGTAAGTTGCAGCATTCAAAGCAAAGAAACAATCCCAAACAACCAGGCAAACTTCCGTTGTATCCGTCAAAACGACCACAACAAAACATACGCGTGGCTCTTAGGTGGCCACAGAATAAATGGTAGTTTCCTTTGCTCGTTCGTTAGCCAAGTTTCTTGGAGCATAAAATTCTCTGTGAAACCCATGCAAATAAACACGTGAACTCGGTTAGACAACCAAGTCGTTTTCGACGTGTCTCGTTCGATGACTATAATCGGAAACGATAGGAACAGAAGCGAATATGGAAGCGAATACAACAACGGTGTCCACGTAGATGCTCATGGCAACAACAAGATGACATCGACGACGACGACAAAGGCGACGACAACGACGAGGACGATGATGCAGCAGAGGAAGAATGCTCGGAGGGTGTTGTACCCGGCGAAGGGAGCATGAGGATGGGCCACGCTACGTCGCCAAAGGGGCGCGTATCGACCGACTCGTACTGTCAGCCCCTCTGCCACCCTCTGTCTGTCCCACCGTTCATACGTACCAACAGTACGGGCACACAGTAGCGATACTATTACAGGCCACCCACCCCTTTGCTCATCCTTCCTATTCGTGTCTTTCTTTCTCTTGTTTATCCCGTTCCATCTCCGATCTTCTCTTTTCCTTCCTGACTCTATCATTGTATGTACGCTTACTCTTCTTTCTTTCACTTTCGCTTTCACTCCCATTTTTCTGTCCCTTACTATTTCATGCTCTATTTTTCGTCCTTATTCATTTGTTTTTCTCTGTCGTTCTACTCTTCCCTTTTCTTTCCTCTTTTTTAATCAGTCCTCCTTTTGATGCTTTATCTTTCTCCGCTGATCTCATCTGCTCTCTAGCTTTCATTTTCCAGTTAGTTTCCTGTCTTTCCTTTTTCATACTCCTTTCTACGTGTTCTCTTTTTCAACTGCAACATTCTTGCCTCTTTATCGTTTGTGTTCGCCCTTGTCTCGCGTTTTATATTTAAGATATTTAATAATCGTGATGTATTCCAGCTTTCTCGTTCAGATATTCGATGTACTTTCTCTGTGTCATTTAAAACGGCTGCGAGACTCGTATGATACGTAGAAGGAAAAAAATTGTTGATTATAGTTGATACAAAAGAGAGAAGAAAATTATATTTAATCAATAAAGTCTCGAATAAATTATATCTTTCAAAGGCCCCTTTGAATATTTTGGAATACTTGCTTGATTTTATATGAAAAAGGGGCTACGTAATAAATAATGCTACAATATTTGAAAACAACTGGGAAATATGATTTTCAAGGTATCGCGTCCCTCATTAACGAAACGGTCACAGCAAGCATAAAACGAATAAACTATTTGAATATTGTTCACATTGACAAAATGAAATTTACTGCGACAGGCGAACATTTTCAAACTTAATCCTTGTGACAATTCGATACGTTGCAATTAAAAGAACTGCCTTGTACACTGCTTTGCTTTCTGCGAATAAAACGATTTCGCTAAAGTTCATCTTTTCGTTATATACATTTTTCACCATTATATCATTTTTGCTCAAAAAATTTCTTAACTTATACGAAGACAGCCATCTATTTTTTCAATGTTATACATACGCTTAAAAAAAACCAATTTCAAACCTTGAAACATAAAAATACGCATTCAATTCTCCTTTCTCTTACTCGACATTCTCGCACCACAATCTCCTTTCAATTTCTCTCATATATTTCTCTCTCACTCTTTTATTTCCCATTATCCTATCCTGTCCGTTCTTCCTTCTTTTAACTCCATCCTCCGCAACATCGCTGAAACCGCATGAGGGTCCAATCGGAACATCTCGTCGTGCATCGATACTCGCTACCAACGCAAGTGCAAATGACCCACGAACCACCCCTTCTATGCTGCGAGTCCACTGTTGATCCAAACCCGGCCTCTCGGCTCGGGAAACAGAGACAGTGGTTTCCGGCCACAAGGCCTGGCCGTCGCGTCGTTGTCGGAAATTTGGCGCAGAATGCGCCGCCGCACGCACCGCCACGCGTTTCCGCTCAGACCTCGTCCCGTCGTTGCGTCGCGTTGCCGTCTGTTTGCCCGCGCTAATAACTGGCGAACGAGCTCCATCGACGGAGAGAACTGTGAAACTTTCTCGCGGAGAACTCCCGCGGGAACCAGTCGACACGGAATACGCCGGGCTGCCGGTAATTTGTAGTGAAATAAGTTAGGAATAAATACCGACTTTCGACTTCTCTCTTCGAGAGGGACGCTGGAATTTTTCAGTATAAACAGTAAAAGTGGATTTTATACTTTATAGAGGGTTGATGGTGGATGTAAAACTTCACGGGGGTGCGATGGATCCTCGCGCAAATTGGACACAAGATTTAAGACGCGGGATAAAAGAGGATGAGAAGAAAAATACATATCAGATTATTCGAAAAGTTTGTAATGAAGTAACATTTGTACGTGAGTAGATCGGATTTGAAGAAAATGTATTTTTATAGAATTCACATTTTATTGAATAATATATACATTTCTTATTAATGATATTTCTTTTGACTAGGGTCTGTTCAAATTTAGCAGAGAGAAGAAAGATCATTTTTATAACTGAATAAAAGTTCGAGTGTAAGAAGCGAAGAGGATGTTTGGGGTTTTTTATTGCGAAAGTAGTAACGCGTAGAATTTTGAAGTCTCTCAAGCGTATATACTTCGTGCTTGAAAGACATTCGAAGAAAAAAAGAGTTGATCAATATTTTCCTGATCGCGTTCAAATGATTTCAGAAGAGTCTACTATTTTCCGTACACCGTCCAATCCCGGGTCTATTGTTCTGAAAGTCGTAAACTTCTACGAAGAGTACTTCGCCAAAAATCTATCGATTCGTCCTCTACCTAATGCGAATGTATTTCTTTTCTCGGAAGAAATATAACGAAGTAACTTGTTTACAGATTTACAATCTTCTTCTCTTGTCTACCAATTTGTCGATTGACATTTATATAACGCTACTATTACTGTTTTTCTATTGCTACAAAATTTCCTAACTTCCTGTTTTCAGCATAAAAATTCACAGACCGTAATAGGATTAAATAATGGTCTGACAAGAACTGAATAGATCTACGAAAGAAATATAACAAACCTTGGGCCTATAAGCTCTGTATTCTGACGTAAAGCATATGTACAATTCATGAAGCAATAATCGATCAACGAAGAATGTATCTATAATTCTTCAACCCTCGCCAAATATCACGGACGACTAATAAAACACGATACTATCCCATACACTCCAAACTACCATACTTTCCCACAAATATATTTCTTTCTCAGTTGACTTAAAGCAGATTGAATTTGAAGAAGTATTCTAGCTTAAAGAAAACTTTACGGAACTTTGATGTAACGATTCTTCATCGAAAAATGGGGAATATACTTGCTTCTAGATGGAGGCTGATAACGGACTACCACTTATTGGAATAAGCGGAGCCGTTCAATGCCTCTTAGAGCATGGCAGCGTAAAGGGGAATCGTATTTCTCCTCGCCCTTTGAAGAGCGAAGTATTAAAAGCCGACGGTGCATCGAGAGGGCTCGTGGCAAAATGCATGCACTACCAACAGCAAAGTAAATCCCGGCTGTCCCGGGAAAACTTGTAAGGAAAACATTGGCACGTTCGTGTGCCGGAAGAATATCCGATCCGGAAAAGCATTCGCGGAGAGATGCTTTTAGAAGACGACTCTGGCAGCGAAAAATAATCCTACGAAGGTGGATAATTTAACGGCGTAACGATCTAGTTATTTTTCAGCCGGAACGGAAGTTCGTTTTACATTCTACATAAAACGGTTTTAGACTAAAGTTTGATGATGTAATTTTCCAAAGTGTTCCCTTTTAGCATTGATCGTTGAACGCTGCGAGTTCCAGCATCGCTCACTTCGCTTTTTTAAACTTTGCAGTTTTGTACGCGAGCATTCGCTTAAAGTCACTTGATTAATTCGTTAGTGGATTATGGAAATATTTGTCTTTGAAGCAAACGGGAGTAGAATTTTTTTTTACAGTTTTGTAAAATTGGATAAGATGTGAAAAAAGATTTTATTGCGCCAACCAAGCGATGAAAGGCTCTGATAAAGATTGATTTTAAAACATTAAGTTTAAGAATGTGCACGTGGATGAATTTAAGAATTCAAGTGAAAAGGGAAACGATAAAGGATTCAGGTTTAAATGATCTGCAAATGTGTACGAGTGCCGTAGAATGAAGGCACTGACGCAATATTAAACAAGAAAGAAGTGTACTATTCAGCAAATATTATTTCTTCCTGGAAAGAAGTGTCGATTCTCCACAGATTTACCCACAGCGCGTAGAAGTGGACAATGCCACGTAAGACTTCACTCCTACGTTGACAATAGTATTGTAGCCTCCAGAGCAAGTCTAAAGAAGCTTTTGTACTCCTGTAGACTAATGCTGTTCACAGGTGATACCTTTACACGACTCTGCCTCTTTCTTTTCTGCCAGTCTATAAAACACATTCCTCTGGAAGAGAATTTTATGATACAGCTGCTCGACCAACTTATTTCTCGAAACGCGTTGATTAAAATTAGTATTCGATTGGATAATCTTAACCTAAAAACTATTTTACATGCATCCAGGGTTCCTAAATGTTTCATTATAATTTACGTAAATCCGATAAAGTGCGATTCTCGCGGTCGTTCGAATCCACAAAATCCACTGAAAATGAATAATATTCGCTAAACGAGATGGTTAACCGCGACAACGTGATCAGCACCGTTTCCATATGCCGCGTAATTACAACTCTTACGAGGCAGATAAATTACAGTTATTAATAACAGTCCGACCAACCGTCCGAGTCACTTTCTAGATAGGAAGGAAGTTCGTCTGCTGATACTAGAACGTTGTAACTCGAAAAACAGATAGCAGATTCGCTGAACTCTCGAGATACTGCAAAACTACTGCTGGGACGGTAAAAGAGAAGGCGATATATGTGGCTATGGGTTTTTCTCAGGTAGAAACGCGAGGTTCGTACACACACGGAACACGTTCGTGGTATCTGCTCTCCGGTTTCGTTCGCAATACACTACCATCCTGTAGAGGGTGAGTCGGTCATACTGTAAATTCGTAAGTTTATATCTAGTAAGTCGTGGCTGGAGGGTCGTGAATTTCCTATTTCTTTTCTAATGTAGGCCGTCCGCCTATGTTCCCGATAAATATTCATTTTGCAGGTCTGGGAATACGCGTGCAAGAAGCAATAAAGAAATCGAGAACTCGTAAAAAGGACGTTAGCGTCGTGGAATGATCGTAGAAGCGCACCGCTCATGCAGTTTCGCGATATCAAGTAGCGACGGAATGTATAAAGTTTTCTAGCGAGTGGAAACGGGTTATTTCGCGGCAAAGTATCGATATAGGATGAATTAGAGGTGCCTGAACCAAGTGATTCGAACGAAGCAATTCGAATAGACCGCCTTGAGATTCTATCGCGTCCATCGTTTATACGCGGCACGAAATGGCGAGCGCGAAATGGCGAGCAACCGTTCGCGCGACACACGATTAATATGGCTTTTACTAGCCGGTTAAACGGGCTAGGAAATTCGTCGGTGATGCATATCGCCCGGTGCAATTGCGTCGTTCGAGCGTATGCTTCGTTGTAGTTTATGTTGTTGAAGCCGGGATGGGAAACGGCCGGAGATAAACCGCTCGAAACAATTACGAAACTGGGTTTCTGGACAATACGGGAATCAAATGTGTGAGACGAGGCGAAGTCTGCTTGAAAAATGTTTCGAGCGTGAATATTGAAATTATTGTTATGCCTTACATCAAATAGTATACATATGTTAATTATGATTCATTTTGGTTCAGAACTATTCACAGCTACTCTACTGCAAACAATTGCTGCATGGTATATTCACGAATGTAATACACACAAGAAAAAAGAAAGGGAAGGAAGTGGTAAAGAAGATGAAAACGGAAAAAGGAGGAAAGGAAGAGGAAAATAGAGTACCTTGGTCTCGAGACAATAGAACCGGGCAAACGTAAAGTGAAAATATAAAGTAACAAGGTAACTAAATCATATACCTAATTATATTTAATTTTTCACTATCTTGGAATAGATATTTTATTTTAAACAGTCTGTCATATCTAAACAAAAATAACTCAAGAATAAAAATATTAGTCTGTTAATATTTTGTTGATTTTATCAAACGAATCATCTTCTCTCCCAAAAATATTAAACATTTTTTAAATAAACAGTCGTCTTCTTCTTCCGAGTAGCATGAAACAAAATACTGGGGAGTACAATGGCAAGAAATTGTAGATACCAAGAAAAGATTGAGCTTGGAGAGAAAATATAAAACATAGCGAGTGGAACATGGTGGTGTGAAAACGTGGCTACGAGAAGAATGTGAGAGAAGAAAATAAAAAGTTAAATGCAGCGAACGAGTGATGCAATGTAGGTTGTCGAACATCTCAATTTTTATCAGTGCAGATGGCAGACGTATCGTATCTGGGACATCGGGTTTATCGGACCTTATCAGTATCGGGTAACCTTATTTGCATAGGACAGAGAAGCGTCATTTTTATCCTTTGCCGATCGATCGCGATGGAATGGATTTAATCTTATGGAAATATCGGTACGGAAGGGCAGCGAACTGTGATGAGACAAAGATCTAGATGTTCGTCATTTTTCATTGATACCGACCAACCAGTAAATCTCCGGCCATTTTGATTTCCCAATGGGTAGTACTCTAACTGAAACTCTTTGACTGCGACGCTCTCACCCCGGTTCAGTAAATTTCTCTCTCTCTCTCTCTCTCTCTCTCTCTCTCTCCCGAAATTGTTCTGCATCCATGTGTACCTTCCTTTTCCATCGATATCGGTAAACTCAATACCCAACCGAACACATTTCTGCTGAACCATAATTTATAAAAAATGGAATTTCGGAGCGATGGAATATTTCCACCCATGTTCCTCCCAAAGGTTAACATAAAGGAAAAATTATGGCGCGAAAAATTGGGATGCGATCTCGTAAATCGTCGATATTTCGTTGTAACATACTAAAAGCTTATACCAATAACGTTTAATCCCTTTACAACGTTCAAACGATCACATATCAGATACACATATCAGCAGATATCAGAACATTCTCATTTCCAAGAAATGTTTTAAATGCTCAAGAGCGAGTGCAGCTATTATTTCGCTGCTATTTCTACAAAATCGTGTTCGAAACTTCGTGTTCGATTACGTACAGAGTTGCGCGCATCTGTAGCAAGCGTGCAACACACGATGCCGTGGACAGTTGCTGATTTTATAGAATCTATACGCTTCAGAGTAGTAAGCGTTTACTGACATTTCACAGGAAACGCATCCAACTTGATTTCCGTCGGCCGCATTCGAGTCAGTATATCGACTGTCATGCTGTTTATTTATTAAACCGCGCGCCGACGCGCGACGCGGCGTATTCACTTCGCGAGTTCATTTCGCGGACGCGCGGTCTTGTTCCTCCCTCTCGCTCTCTCTCCCTCTCTTTCCCTATCTCTTTCTGGTTCTCTCCCGGTTTCTGTGATACTCTTTCTCTCCCTTTAGGTATATACCACGCGCTTACATGCAACGAATGAACGTTGGAGGAAGGTTTTAAGAAGACAAGTTCACGTAGCGTAGCTCGACAAGCGTTGTAAGATGCGCTCGTTTAACTCTTTATACAAAACGGAAGGAAGAATTAAACAAGCGCGGTTTCTCGGGGATGTGTATCAAGGATAGCGGGCTGTACCAAATCTACAATATGAGCGAAACATCTGGTGTTTTTGAAAAGTCGAATATTTTAACCGTGCACGTTGCTTTACAATCGTCGGGTTTCCAATACGAACTATTTTCAAATCTTTCTCAGTTTAAAATCTTTTCCAATTAAAATCTTTGTATCTGTTCGGAAGGTTAAAATCTGCTGAGTACTTACAATTTTCACAGAAACGACATTTTCTGTACTTTTCAAAATACAGAGAGAATATCATTATACTTGACAAATTGTTAAAGTCGGAAGCATCGATAACAATCATAGCATAGCGATGAAACATGTTTTTGGATTTAATCGATTACCGTGTGAATTAAATGCTATCAATCGGTAAAAAATACACTGAAAGATTTACTTTACAATATCCTCTGTTTTTCAGCCAACATCTCCTATACAGGACGTGTCATTAACAAGCGACTAATTCAACTTAATCTAAATCTATACTCTGAAACAAACACAAAAGGATCAAATGATGAATAAACTTTCAAAATTAAAATTGCCGAAACGAAATGATCGATGAAACGAGTTGCACAAAGTGCAAAAAAAGAGGAAAAATTCAGAGAGCACAATTGACATATTTACAGAAAAAGAAAGAAAAATAGAACAATTATGTACGCTCTCAATGAGAAACATGTGTATATATATATGTGTGTTAGAAAAAAGAAGAGAAAAGACGGGAGGAAAACAAATAATTCTTTGTCGACAGAATTGCAACCGGGTCCTCGTGTCTCGCGAGGATCGTAATTATGGGACGCTAATTGGAGACGGTCTGAGAATCTTCATCTTCGTCAACGAAACTTTAACTCCGAACTTTCGTCGTATTCTGACATTTTCCTTTTCTCTCTTTTCCATCCTTTCTCAACATTCTCCAGATGGAACGTCTAAAGCAGAACTTTTTTCGCCCGTAGGCTGATATTCTTTGACGGTCTTTAATTTGAAACGATGCGTGGGCGACCGAGAAATTAACGTGCCGTGTGGCGTAATTAGCTTCATTCGAAAGGCGAGAAACGAGGGAAAAAGTGGCGGATCCCCGTGAACGTTTCGTTTTACGTTTCGTTCCACGTTGCCTTTATACGGTCGTCTCCCTTTAACGGTATCTTCTTTTTCTCTTTTAAAATGATTTTATCGTTGTGTCGTGATCGGTTTCGTAACGCTGTTTGGATGTGAATTAGCATCTCGATTTGTAGGGTAAATATTGAGAAAGAAGTGGTTCTTTTTCATGAAACATCATAAGATGTTTGTATTTGAAGCGAACAGACGTGGAAATTTATATAATGTAACTTAGCTTTTATTGATCGTTATTACTCTGCGATGTTGCGTCTTTCGAAAGAAATTCTTATAATGAAAGTGTAAAACAGGTTTAATAGTATATGTGTAGAATTTCTATAATCTTTTACTTTTACAATAAAAATAGACAAAATGTCGTCGTTTGACTCGTATTATCTATCGAACGTTTTTGTTCAGCTCGTTCAATAGTTAAATCTGAAAAGTTACAAACTTGCAAAGTTTCCAACTCTAGGTAATACAAAACTCTCGCTTCATCAATTAATTAAACAGAAACCACCGAAGAATCCCAATATACGTAAGCATCTGAGATCGAAAGTTCCATCGAACATTAGATTGAATTTCCAAATTCTTCGATCAACGTCAATTACATTAACCGAGTCTACAACGATCGCGTTCGTGAATACTCACGCGGTTCCCTATTACTTCGGTAATTTGATAATATTAAAGCCACAACATTTTACCTATTTTACGACGTAACATACAGAAACACAATTTTCTGTGACATGACATTGATAGCTCAGTAACGTGAGTCATATAAAAGTTGATAGCTCTAAAGTAATGCATATCGGATTTAATAAAAGGGTACTTCGAAATTCGGAATATCGAATTCTTAGACTTATTTCCGAGCAGCCGTAAGATTCGAATAACACACATTATTGTAAGTACTAGGACGAGAAATATTCGAATTCTAGATTTAGTAGTTACTTGAAATTCAGTCAATCGTGGAACTTTGCATCTGTGTTTGAGCGAATTGTCATCGTAAAATACTCAAATTCCTCCTTCCACTAAGAAAATCATTTCATTCGCAAAATTTCTGTAATCTAGTCTCTCCAAAATTTAACCGAAGAAAATGCTACGAAATTGGTTTCGAGGCCAAATTTAACTGGGAATATGATTTGAAGTAGAAATAATTTTTAACGAGATATCTCACCACGTTACAAATGCTTCAAAAGCGAGCCAAACAAATTCCCATCCCAATCATCCTTTCCGCTCCCCCTCCCCACATTTCATTTGTAAAAATTCCCCAACATAGTCTGCTAAAAATTACACAATGGGAAAACCCAACGCAAATACCGCTACTCATTCCACAAGCATATCCATTCCGAATGTTACACTAGTATGCCGGTCGATCTGACAAGCGTTACATAACCCATTACGTGAAACTGGACGGCTAGTACAATGCGATCGCATAGCAAGGAATAGCTGTCTCGCACCGGTATTCTATACGCAGGCTTAATTAAGCCGTCGCTAATTCACCTAGGTAGAAGCAATAATTGATGCGCCGACTGGATGAGCTTGTGCGTTCGCGGCTGCGTCTGGACGGAAATACTTTCGGCCCTGACCTCGGAACTTGGCGTTCCACCAACGTTACATCAACATCCACCGGCAATTCAACGTACGATTTGTAATTCATAAGCATAAGCGAACACGTGATTTCGTGAGTGCGTTTACGCAAATTACGTCGTAAATCTGTCTCGTATAAATCGATCTTTCGTGGGGTATTATAGTGTCGAGGTTATTTCCTAGTCAGATAGCTTAATTTTTCCAATTATGATAAAAAGAAACATAGAGAACGTACGTTCTTACAACGATAGTAGAATATGCAAACAAAGGTACACTTCTCAAAAGAAACAATCTGACTTCGAGTTACGCGAGTTTAAGTAGAATAAGCGCCGAACCGTGTTGGGTCAGACACATCCTACAACCCAAAAGTGACAAGCGTATAAACAGAGATACGCTTCCTCGTAAATTCTACTAATTCTATTGTGGAAATCTTTATTTCTATTGTATTCTGTGATATAGTACCTTAAAATACAATTTTTTTTTTCATCTTCAAGCAACATAAAATATAGAACGACTTTAATTTCGGCAATGATCGAGGAGCTCTCTGAAAAAACAATCTACAGATCTAAGATGAATATACGGGCATCGAATGTATTTTCTAACCAAATAATCGAAGTATCGTGAAGCTTTCCCTCGCTTTATAAATGTAAGAAGAACACAATTAAAAATGTAAGTAGGTAGCTGTATACAGCTTTATGCTTCTATACCGTAACACTTTATACACGTTTCCCTTGCTAAATTACATCTTATGTAATCTTCTTAACACGGAATAATCTAGTACGTACGCCGGTAGGACGGAAACTTTGAGCCATGAAACGACAGAAAACAACTCAAGAAGCTATCTAGCGATCCATAGCCTCTCGACATCGGAATCTCCGGCTGAGAACCCGTATCAAAAACCCTGGAGCATCGAACGAAGGGGAATGACATCGCGGGGATGCGACTTTAATCGGATAAAGTTCTTCAAAGCGGAGCGGGTTCGTCGGAGATAGTTTTGGTTTTGAACTATCGTTTGTTCTCGCTCGGAACAACATCGATGGCCTAAGTGTTTCGCAGACTTCCGCGTTAGGATGGGAAGCACCGTTTGAATCAACGTCGTCTCGCGACTTAAACGTCTTCTCCGTCGCGTCGACGAGAACTTTAGGCACAGACGTCCTTCTGCGCTATAATACTATCTTCTTTCGGATAAGTGGCGTGCCACTCGGAGGGACAACTCGAAATCGCGCGACAAATAGTTACCACTCCGGTACACGGGTGCAGAAGCTGCCGGAGAGCCATCGACCAACATCGCCTCAAGATTTCTTGCCTCGAACAGCCAACACGCGATGCATGTTGAATTTCCGCGGCGCGTCATGGATTTGTTCCCGCCTCCCGAAGAAAGTGTACACTGTGTGTACATTCGCTGTGGGAACGAGTTGCGTTTTCTTCGTGTCATGCGTTTCTCTCGTTCCTTTTTGTTACGTGTCGAGCTTGCTAGCGTGAGGTATAGTAATTGCAGGAATCTCACTCACGAAATTACAAAAATGTGAAGAACCTTTTCTGGATGTATTTTTTAACAGGTTTATGTCAGAATTAATTTTCTGATTTCTGTTTGTTTTCTGCGTTATGACTAACTAAATTAAAATTATACGAGATTTTATTCTAAAATTAAAAATGGAAAGCCAAGATACCTTATTAAAATTATAAATATTATAAATATTAAATATTTAGATAGCATGGAAAGAGTATAGAATACTTAACAGTGGCAGTTCTGAAAAAACTATATATAACCCGTATATATAACCCGTACAGCATTGAAAATTATGTAACTGACACGTTGCAACGGAATACCAACGTGCTCGAATGACAGGTTCGTGTGATATAGGTTTGATAACGAGTTTGAAAAACGTATGATACGTTACAGCAAGTGTTGACGAATAGAGATTGGTAAAACAGCCTGTTATGTAAGTTCGCCATTTTTATTACTTCTAGCCTTCGCGTGAATATCGTTACTTATTACTGCATAATTTAAAATGTTCAATGTTTTTTCTGAATCAGTGTAAATCTCAGTTGCACAATGCTTTATAAAATATTAAATGTCTTTTCCTATAATTATAATTATAATTTAATCTCAAGAAAATTATGTTCGATGTGATGTACTATTTCCATTAAAATGTTTATTGAAATTGAAACAAAGTAAGGCTTCCTAAATATTTCAGCGACAAAGTTCCAACATTTTAATCTTAAATATTTCATTAAATCACATGCTTCTACTAGAGCTTAATTCGAATAGAAGCTCGACATGGAGTACAATTCAAGATAACCCTATTCCAGAGTCTAAATAATTCTCACTCTAAAAACTACTGTTGCGCGTTGAGCGTGATCCCTTAATTCCTTCCTTCCGAGACACCCTTGAAAGACATAAGCGGAGATGCGAAGACGCTAACAAGGGATATTTTCTGTAGTTTCCTGAATTTTGCATACATCTCGGAAGAAACTGTCATGCGAGTCATAAGAATATATGTAATAACACGGAAACGTTGAACATGTTCTTAATTGTAGAAAATTTGCACAAAGTGTAGCATGGTTAATTCTGTTACTTTCTCCTCCTCTCGAGACAAACTGTTTTAACTCTTGTGAAGAAAGAACAATAGAAAAATAAAAGAAAAATGTGAAAAGATAATTTGCTCCAGTCTAGTTTTAATGTGCAACAAATTGCTTGTAATTAATGGCTGATGTCGTTAATTATACATCTACGTACATGTGTAATCTTTGAAATGAAGCGTGAAATGATTCATGCGGAGATAAAAAGAGCTAACCTGTCTTATCATAAGAAGAAAATCTAAGATACAAAAAGTTCGATTAGCGATTAAAAAAATTCGAATAGTGCTACATATCGTTATGAGTTGTCCTATTGAAAGGATTGTACGAATCAAATTAAATTAAGCTATTGTTACTAAAAAGCCCTTGTTGGTAACTCGTGTCATCATCCTTGAAAAGTATTCAATGGCCAATTAGAGACACACAATTAGACGAATGTGCAGGGGCTGTGTACAACATTAGCTGATGTTAATGGCGCCGATCAAGCTATAAATTTTATTTAGAACTCGATCAATGAATTACTAAGAAGACAGCAATATCAATGCGAACCGAACGACCTATGATAAACTTTATCTTCTCTTCTCTTGAAACAAAACAGTTTAGCGTGAAAAACAGACTAAAAGAGCACAAACCAAATTGGAAAACATATTAGCTGTGCTCTGATTATCTTGATTATATTATTTTGATCAGATTATACAGCTTCTACCTTATAACTCAGATACAAAAACAAGAAGTTCGAATAAAATATGGTCCCACGAATATCCTAATTTAGGGGTATAACTACTTTAAGTGACTGATTTTATGGCAAATGTTCGAGATAGCCTCCATTAAAAGCCTTCTAACTGAATCACCCACATTGCTTATGCATTCCTGCAATTTCTCGCAAGTTTCTACCGAAGTAGAATAGATCAAGGACATTCAATGACCTCCAAGTAGATACTAATTGAATTATAGTTTCCTTAACGGGAAGATACTCTGCGTAAATATAACTTGTCTCAAGAAGTTACTATCGATAACTACAATATACTAATATAAGATGATCTTGGAATACTAAAATACCCTGACGTCAATAAGTTTCCACAAACCTAATAATCCTGTTGTATCTTGTAATAGTCTAAACTCCACTACCTTTAAAAATAACAAAAATATATTTCAATATCAAACAAGCACTTTGTACGATGTCATAAGGGAGTGGACTTTAAGACTTTGAAATATATGAAATTGATGACCTAAAATATCTTTCCTCGCATACTATTCTACGCTATTAATCATAACGAAGGTGAAGTAGCACATAAGGTAAGCGGAACACTTCATGGAATATACCTACAAATTTTTCAACAGGATTTTCCAACAATTTACAACATTACAGCTCGTATAAAATTCCTCTGACGAACATTCCCTTTTTTGAACACACAGCTTCCGAAATTTTATAATCAACAAATTCCGATAGCTACGTTTTCCCTTCAAAAAGAACCGAATGCGACATTTCTGACACGTTGTGAAAGCCATCATGTCGACCGAAACTCAATAAGCGTGGAAAATTGTACTAAAGCGAAGAATTGAAAAAGGTTTTGTGTGTTTCCCCGAAAATCTTTCTTTGGTCGAGTATACAGAGGAGTTTTGAGAGGAGTTCCGATGAAGCTGTTCGACAAACACGACGCAAACAAGAAAATACCTACCTCGGGAAGAACGGAAGCCCCCTTATCTTTACAAAGATGAATAGATATAATTCAGCGCAAAATCGCCTCTATGCAACGCGAAATATCCGCGTGGACTCTGATAAAACATACCCCTTATGTCGATCGATGTCTCCTCGAACACGGACGAGTAACGCGTTTCCACAATGTGTTAAGACGTTTACAAAGCGCTGAACCGTGTTGTGCTTTGTTTGATGCATCATCGTGTATCGGAGTTCGACTTACAGAGAGAAGTATACGAGCGATTGAACCGATAATATCGTCATTTTATATAAATTACTGTAATTTTTAAACCCATAAGAGTTATAAAGGTTTTGCAATTTTCTGAAGAAATTATGGTAGAAACATGAAGCTATGATGGAAAGAAAATATGGCTTTAACATGAAGATATCGCTCTCTTCTTTATATTCTTTCATTTCCTCTTTGTTCATATTTTCACTTGTTCGTAAAATATCATCTGTGATATTAATGAAAAGATGGGGGGATTTGTAACGTTTTAAATTCAAAAATTGTACGTATATTTAATACGCAGCATTCGTTCGTGTAGAATTCTACGATTTATTTCTATTAGCTTTCCACGAGCAAACTCATCTTTATTTCCTGTTTCTATCTGTTTACTTGTAAATCGTAAAATAAAGATGCATCTCTATAATTATAACAGTACAAGTATCTTGTTCGCGTAAATAAATGATTCCAGCGTATTTAATGATATAATTATCGTAACATATGTATTGAGAATAAATTAATATAATATCCGAACTTGCTATACTATCGATTAATTTCGATTATTGTGTATTCCAAATACGGGTGACATTCTCTAATCAGATAACAACCTAATTAACGAAGGCAATATTACGATTTTCACGTAACAAACGTGAAATTAAACAACAAATCGAATGTTTATTTGAAAAAACTTCTATCAATGTGAATTCCTCTTTTGGTTACAAAAATATTCGAGCATCCAGAGCGGAATCGTTTATCATTTTCAGTTTTTCCTTTCTGATTTACTAGACTCGGTTATAAAAAAGACTAAAACATCCAAGCTAAGGCATCCGTTTTTGCTACTCGCCTGCAAAATGCTTGACACTCGCTCGAATCATATATCACGTTTCTTCGTCTAACCTGTCGACAAGTTCAATGAGTTTACACGACGAACTTGATCCTAAGATAGAAAAACCTAACGCTATTTCATAGGATGCCACTTCTATTAGTTCTTTTTGTTACATAACGTTGTATCACACTGAGTAACGTCTTGAATATCGGTGAAAGAAAATGATTTTCTGCAATTAGCGAGTTCGTTGCGTTCTTTCTTCTCGGTAACTCTATTCAAAATCTAGAAATTTTGTTACAAAGACAAAAATTTTACGCAAAGGATCTAGAAATTTTGTTATAAAGAAAGAAATTTTATACAAGCATAGGTATAAATTGTTAATGGTAAAAAATTAATATACAGGCAGTAAAAATTAATACAAGCGTGAATAGCCGTCTTACGCATATATTCATAAGTAACGTCTACAAGTGTTCAAGCTATGCACCTAACGATTCGTTCATATTCTTTTCGAATTTAAGACGTTTTTGATGTCAGAAAAACAAATAAACTTGAAAACGTTTCAAAGAACGGCTAATCAGTGGTAATTCCTAGCAGCAATTTTTGAATAATAATCACGAGTATGGTATTGAATCGCGACTAACCGTGACTAACAAAAAAATCAGAAATACGAGAGAATAAGGTGTCTGACATATATCCGGGAACCACTTGTAAGGGTTGACGTACGCAACGCTACTCTTCCGTCTGGCCTCTGTATACCTTCCGCATATACTTTACGCTTTCCCTAACCCTAAGGCAATACTTTCCAGGTTCCATAAGGCCGCATTTTAACCGTTATTTTTCTCCTGCTTTCTACGGCTATCGCTTCGAATATAGAAGAGCTTCGATCTCGTGCTTCGCTTTCCTTTTTTCCATGGTGACACAAGCGCGCTAGCGTGCGCAAAAGATTTCAAAACTTCGAAGCAAATTTAGTTTCTGTCAAAGGATTTGACGGAGAGCACGCTAGCCAACCCCTTGAATCAAATCCATTTAAATTCATATGGAATCCATCGCGAGTTTCGTCGGCATCTCGCTTGAAAGAAGCAGAATAAATCTTCCGGCCAGACGTTTTCACGGACTCGCTTTAATACACACGACGCGGGAACAAATTTTCACTGCATAAAAAGCTTTCGGTCTTGGAATGGCTCGTTCTAAGATGAAAGAAAATCAGTTGAAATTGTTTTATGATAATACGAGATTCCGCTCGAGTTTCGAGCAATGTAACGGAAATTTCATCCGGTGTTTGCGGTAATATCATAGGTCGTTGTTGATCAAACTACAGTGGTTATAAATAGTACATCGTTGTATATATTACAGTGTTACAACACTCACATACCGGTTTATGAGCTCCGAGTTTATTTAATTTCGTTGCATTTATTAGTATCTTCGTATAATTATAAAAATTTGATAGTGAAAATGAAATATAAAAGCTGATAAATATTTCCTAGAATATGTAGAACGAACTATATTAGAAAAGGAAGTCCTAGTATGATTGGCGTTTGGTTAAAAATTCATTTTTGTGTTGAACAATTTGTCACGAAAGCGTATAAGATTTCAAGATGATAATATGAAAAATTCACTGTAACATTTAACAATGTCTCACGTAAGCGCATAAAACTGTAAATTATTAAAATTGGTGACATGACCTTTGCAATGATCTTTCATTCGGATTTTCCTCTCTTCTCTTATTTTGCCGAACCCGCATCGGGTCAAGGAAAAGTTGAAGTTTAATTGGGACTTACGTAGAAACTTGTACTGTTTTCTATCCAACTTTTAACGTGCAAGCTTAAGGAATTGTAGGTAACTTGAAAAGAAACGTCGTCTGTGTCTTCGTTTAAAAATGATATAAAAGAGAAATGGAATATCTTTGGAGTAATACTAGATTAATCTGCAAAATTAACGTTGATTGCTCTTTTGTATTTGAATCTGAATTAAACCTGGCTTAATCTGAGTGCGTTAATATAAAAGTACCGAAAGCAATAAATTTATTCAGTATACAAATAATCCACGGTAACGAGGTTTAATGAGTATTCGTATTTCCAATCTCCCTGCTTGAATCACGAAGGGGTTCGAGATACGATTTAATTTATTATTAACTTAAAAATATATTATTAACCTAAAATGTCTATCTTCTTAATAGATATACATTTCGTTAGCAAACGGATGGCGAGAAAATAAAACGACAATATCTACTAGCGATTCTCTGCCATTGAGCAAAGAGATTACTGGTAGCGAAAGCGCAGCGGTTTATATTACAAGCAAAAGAGAAATTTTCCGAGAAAAAGAATCAGAAGATTAAAATAAATGGAAAATTATCAAACCAGATGCAATTTATATTTGGCTGCGCATTTGAAAAACTTCTAAACAAGAACAGAAGCGTGCTATGTCCCTGTGTCTTTCACTTCTCAAAAAGAGAAGCAATATGTTTCATTGCGCAGAGTTTTTCAATGTCTCTAAATAAAAAACCATATCTCTTTATCCACCTCTGTGGAACAAACCACAAATGCTTCGCATAGAAAAATTATTTCAACTTGGCATTTCTAATATAACTCACGGCGATTTTCATCAATTATAGTTTAAAATCTGTCATTAAAGAATCGCCCAAATGAAACAATGATTTTCTTAAATATATAATAAAATGAAGGCAAACAAAATGAAAAGGCACTCGTATCGTACCATTTACCATTGAAAAGAAAATCACGAGCCCTTGATTTCTGTGGCGAACTATGTTTCATCGATGAAAACAATCATAGCAAGGTTCTGGCGTTCGAATTAATTGTATCATGACGGCACGAATCGAGATTGTGTAGCGGCTCGGAAATCCGGGATACAAGGAATCGTCTGACACAAAACTATTAATCACGAACAGACAAGACGAGCAAACGGAGCGTACAGTCAAGAGACGTTTCGAGATCTTATATTATCCTCGATATCCGTGGAACTCGAGACCGTTCGCCATTTACCGGCGTGCTGGCCGCTTCACGGATATTGTTTTTGCTTCTGCCTGTGCTGCTCATTCCAGAAAAGAGGCAGCTCGAGAACCTGCTGGAGCCATCGTTCGAGTGACCGACACGATACATTTTTATCCGCTGCGTTCTTACGTCTTTTAGGCGCTGCTTCAACGTAAGAAAGAAGAAGAAGATTTAAGAGGCTGTTTAAGCGTAAAAAAAGTTATCCTGGGATAAAACTCGGCGAAAAAACTAAGTGATTCTATATGAAGATTACATAATAAATCGCACTTCACTTTTTTCCCCCCTTTTCTTTTTTTTTTTTTTTTTTTTTTTTTTTTTTTTTTTAGAAGAGCAACTGTTAAAGTTCAATACGTTCTTAAATAATTCGATTTTGCATTTGATTTTGGGACTAAATGTGCCTTTCTCAGTCATTTAAACATTTACAGAATATCAATATCATTGATCATGTAGACTATATAATTTAATTCCAGAATAACGAATGGATGGATTTGAGATGTTTACAATCTCTTTTCAGTATAGTTGTACGTAGTACAATATCATATCATAAGTAATTTATGTTTATAGAATATTGGTTTATTCATTTGTATGTTCATACACTGTTACTATGTAAATAGCATGCAATAGTCTTTGAAAGTATCTGACTACTCATGAGCCGGTAGTACGTCAAATATAATGTTGACAGAGAAAGATTAGATTGCAAGACAGTTTTAATATCTGTACATTAACAAAGCTATAAATAGATATCTTTTTCATCTAAGTACGTATTTAGTGAATGTAGCATGGAATAATTTGAATTCTTAATATAATTTTGAGAATGAGTCGAAAAATCGTTGTAAAATAATGAAGCGTCGAATAATAGCACTAAGTTGAGTCTAAAAGATAAACCACAGTATGAAACATTGCAGATCACTGATAGCAACTCACACGTAACGTATAACTAAAGTGCAAGGATGAATATTAGCTTAATCAGTATGTGCATATATCGTTTAATGCTACGTATTATATAATCATCTCACTGAGTAAGCACTTAACGTTGCGACACAAGAGGCTTTTATTACCACTCATGGTGCAATCAAGTGTCCGGGAAAGAACTTATTCGGTGATTTCATTTACATAAATGCAATTAAAAAACCTCAGACTAGTAAGTAACACGAAACGAGGTTCTCATCAGAAAGAACCATTTCAATTTTTGCACTAAAAAACCACACGTGTATAAGATTCCCTCAATATCCTTACCAACACTTTGCTACTCCAACAGATTTCTCTTCCAAAAATTTGTCCACATCTCCGGAAGCAACAAAGATCTTTCGATCCATTTGCTGCAGTAAACGAATCTTTCGCTTCTTCCTCGTATTTTCGTAGAAACAAGTATCGAATCGCAGGTGAAACCAACGAATCTCGAATCGCCTGCGCGTCCTAAAATAGTTCAAATACTCCAATACTGTATAGCACGTGGAGACACGTCACTTTTCATTTATTCAATTCTTCCATCCGAATAGCTCGGCGCGAACATAGCCAGTATCGAAAATAAACAGGACAATGTAACGAAATAGAAAAAAGCGTAGATTGAAAAACAATTTTACACGGGGAGGATTCAGAGCGCAAGGATCGAAGTAGTATCTACGATAGACAAACACAGTTTGCGACACAGCTGCGATCGTATTTCGCGCGTCGGACTTTTATTAAAAACTTGTCGAGTCAAGTCGCGTGAATTTACTCTTCCTTGCTGTTCCTTCTCGTGTGTTTCAACGACCCATAAGGATAAAGAACGAACGCGGACGAAATTAAGTGTCATATCCCGCTTGCTGGCCGATGAAGACACAAAAGGAGCCAGCGAGAAAAATAAGTTGAAACAATGCAGTGGTAACCTCGCTGAGGCAGTAACCGCTGGAAAACCAGTCACGTTGCGCAGCCTGATTACAAAACGCGTGGACAATGATACCGAGTTAGCGTGGCTGAGAGCTGAGATCACAATGATATTTCGAAACGTAACGAGTTTACAAAAATTTCCTGCGTTGTAATGAAATGACAGAATCGCGATAGAAAGTGGATAATTAAAAGTACTTAGCAATTAAAGTAAAGTTGTAGTACATCATCTAAAGTAAAATTATAGTAGCTGGAAGAATTCGTAACATGCAAATTTCGAAAAGTTGAGAATGAAAGCAAAGTTCAATGAGAATTCTTAGCGCTTACTTACGGTAATAAATTGCGGAATATTGAGAATTAGCATCTCAGACTAAGATTATCCTAAGAGATGAGATATTAAATACCATGATTTTGATATGGAATATCAAAAATGTACCGAAGTGAGCTATAGGCTGTATCCTTTCAGAACTACTTCAATCAGTAACTATGGGATCACAAGCTCGCAGACTTTAGACGTCAAGCGTAAGCTATAAATCTCACAGTTTAGATCACAAAACTCGAAACACGAATCCAAGCCTCAACCCTACAAATACAGAACAAATCCACTCAAGCTCAGCATCCAAAGTTTCGTAACCTAAACTTCAAATCCAAGTTTGTGGGTTTAAGGGCCAGGTCTCGAAACTCTAAACTACGTGATCTACCAAAGTAAAAAAGAATACCAAAGAAAGTAAAAAGAATGGTTAAATTCTCAATGAATAATACGTGACTTTTGACTTGGTAAACTTTTCGAAACACGTTCTCTTATAGAGCTTACAACGGCTTACAAGTTGTAGTATAGATTTTACGTTCTGACTATAAAAAAAAATGCAGCCAAAAATAGTGTTGTAAAATCGACGATCACGTAACGTGGAGATTTTCCGCATTCGCTGCAACTTGGAAAAAATCCACTTTGTCTGGGAAAAATTGGACGATAACATTTGTCAGAGTTATAAAAGTGACCAATAGTCGGGAAGTGTTATCTCCAGGATTTTACGAGCGAACATTGTTGAAACGAATACCAGTACGGCTATCATGGAGCCGCACCAATCGTTGGCTATTATAGCCTGCAGACACCGGCACACGAATTTGTCGAATGTTTCTGTCTTTGAATCTTTACCACTATCGAATAAATTTCATTACCGAATCACTCGATATTTATCACGATACCAATTTTTCCAAATTCTAAATTCAACAAAAATTTCTAACGAAACAACTTACTTGATTTGCGTTTCTGTAATAACGTCGCGTTTACGTAACTATCGCGTAATATTTCACTGTCTGATTCTTAATAGATTAAGCCCACTACACTAACGAAGAAAGCACGCATTAAACCATAAATTTCCAATTCGAAGCGTCCTCTGGCGCTACGTATCTCCTCCTCCCCCCTCCCCCAATGAGATTTCCATAAACCACCGTGCAAATATAACAGGCCATATCATTAAAACAAAATCGGTGCCTGAATTTCACAGCACGAATGACAATCACCCCTGTGTCCCTCGTTAGACGCTCGACTTTTCTTACATCGTTTACCATACTCGGCAAAGGGCGACTGGCGTTCTAGTAGAACGAGCAAAAATACGACGTGCGTGGGGTGTATGCACGAGGGAAATATTCACGGATAGCTGCCGCACGGAATCGTAAATCGTCGGTGGTTAAGCGCCGCAGGTGAATCCGGTTGAATTAATTTCTGGGAACAAAACGAAGTCGTGTTGCGATTCGCCGAAAAATAGGAAAAAAGCAGATGCGCGCCAGCCACCGAGATGAACCGTGGAATTACGTAGTCCGTTAGCATTAACGAAAATGGAAATGTCGTGTAAGGGACGGAGAGAAGCTACTCCTCCGAACAAAATAACCGCAGTGAACCAGCCCCGGTTCGCGTTTCCTTTTCACCCCTTTGTCACTGTCCTTCGCTCTATCTTTTGCGCTAACCGCGGTGATCCAGTCACCGATGGTCGTACACGCTCGATTACATGCCGACGATTAAAAGTAACAAAAAACACATGGACATCATGGCCGCTTATCACGTTTTCGTTCGGTCTAGTTGCCCGACTCTGTCATTTCTGCGCGCGACGTATTGTTTGATCGACGATGCGTTAGGCTGGCAATAACCAAAGCGAATCGAACAGTGTACGAATCCACTCGTGAATTCGCTCGATCTCCAGAGAGTTTATTTCGCTCGAAATTATCATCGTGTCGGCTTGATTATGTCACCGAGTTTCGAACGGTTCCGAAGGAGAATTTAGGACGAACATTTTCACGAGCTCTCTGAATTTGTGAAATTATATTCGATATATTTGATGGAAGAGTCGAGGTTTGCAATATTATGCCCGGCCTCGGTTCCTTAATTAAATTTTTCGAATAATATTACTGGTCAGCGAATTGCAGATATGCTTCTATCTGCTTTTACCATTTCGTGCTAATTTCTTCTTCAACCTACTTCTTTCCCTCTGAACGATCTCTCGCGTAGTATCTTTAAACTGTTTACTCTTTCTTCGAATCGATTCGATTCTAATTCTAGAACCCGTGCTACTCGTCTGAACTCAACAAGTTAGCATTCCTTACGAATTGATTCCTTCTCGGCCGCTTTAACCTTCCAGACTTAAAAATTGTTTTAGATTAGAACCAATTTCACACTTTTGCAGGATACCTCACACGTTATCCGTTACAATAGGTTTAAAATTAATTATTACTCCGCTCCTATTTTCAACTCTAATTTTACGATTATAACTATACGAAAACTAAAATATCGTGAAACACGTTTCAAGTCGTCATCACGGCCGAAAGTAACAAAACTCAAGTAACGTATATTGCTATATTATATAATGCTGTATTAAAAGAGCTTTAAGGAAAGTGAAATATTCCTCGAATTAACGTGTTGTTTGGCGCGTAAGGTAATCGCCCCTTTATTCGTGATTCATGCATTCATAAACCACTGTGATGTTAGCCTTTCAGCAACGAAATGAAAAAATCTCGTTACTCGCAGCAACAACATTGACGGCAGGACGCAGATGTTGGCGAGCGTTTATTTTCGGCGACGGAACAATTCCGTGCCTGTCGTGAATATTTCGATGCAAACGAACAACATTCGCGATAATTACGTTACAATGCGGAACGCACGCGTGCACCATGAGTTTTACAACGACTTCGTCTCTAATTATTTACTCGAAATTCATCGAAATCCCTAATGAACAAACGTAATAAATCCAGCGGCACTGCGACGGCTTCTAGTTGTTACTACAGGTGTTCCTTCCTGCTTAATAACCGAGTAGCGTTCACCACAATGTTCACGCAAACGCCTAGCTTTACACTGCTTGTGTTTCACAAACCTCCGCGTGAACAATGAGTACGTATCGAAACGACATGGTGAATAAATGCTACATAAATTCATTTTATAAAAATATAAGTATAAATATAAAGTGTTTGGAGATAAAGATATGGTTTTATATCCGTTTGAATAACAGACTATCTGTTTTTTCTATTGCACGAAGATGAGAGAAGTATACGTTGCTGATAACGGTCCAAGAACTTGTAAAAAACAAGTTGGGTGTTTAATAAAATACCTGTTTCGAAAGGTCGTTAATATTGTTTTGTTTCTTTGAATGATGTACAGTAATATTCGCAAATCTTCTCTTTATCGCTTTCCTTTTTTATGCTTTATGACAACCACTCTTGCGTCAAACGACTGTTGTCGAATAGCTTTTATCCAGCGTTGCTTACGTACGATGTAAAAATACGAGAGTACTCCATTTAGAAATTTAAAAATACATTTTTCCTTCGCCGTTATTTTTAGACAGTATTTTCTAGACATTATTTTTAAATGTTAATCCTCGAAAATATACAAATTTTTCGAATTCCCTTTTGTCCTGCACAGTAGCTATTCGACGAATAAAAAATTTGTAAATTCCAATTCCAACACACCGTAAATTAACGCACTGAGTGCTTCGGTACTCTGAAAATTGCGAAAATTCATACACAAATTAAGCCTTTGAAATATCGCTAAACTGCCAATTTTATAGATATATATTTTTCGCGTTCGAACTTGGAAGCATCCGCTACCATGTTATCGTTTCCACGTCTGTAATCGTAAAAACTATAGAATTAACAAGCACAAATTGTATTTTTCGAATAATATGAAACAAAATATGTTTATTCCAAAGTAAAAGTAATACAGTGGAAATTTTATAAGATATTTCGTTTCAAGCGATGATACATCTAACGTAATAATCTTTTCTGTAGTTCGTTTAATTATCTTTTCGTTACACGTAACAATTTTTTATAGGACTTTAATTGTTTCTGGATTTTATCTCGTCCGCGATAAACGCGTGTTTAGAAATGGTATCCCGCTGGCCAGGCAACTGAAACCCTCAGGGTAGACTGAAATCAAAAGAAGATCAAGAAGATACTTAATCAGTATGTTTATCGTTATCATCCGTACCAAACTAAACAGCTCATGTTGAAAAATGACAAAATAGCGAATGCTTAAATTACAAATTCCGAAATTTCATTCTTTCATGGTAATTGTTAAATAAACAAAAAAAGAACGATAGACATACTGATGAAGAATCTTCTTGATTTTATTGTCTTAATTCATCCTGAAAACTCCAGTTATCTACGTCAGCGAGATAAGATCTTCAAACACGCGTTCATTGTAGGCAAAACAAAACCAAGAAACTATTAAGACCGTATACAAAATTATTATGTATAAAAAGTAACTAAATGAACTAAAAAAAAAAAATTACAACGTTAGACGTACCGCCACTTTAAAACAAATTCAACATTCACAGCAAAAATACCCTCTTAATACGACAAACATCAGCATTAAACCAAGAAAAATATTTTTTATATATTATATAATTATATTACGTATATATGATATATTATACAGATGATAGTAATTAATCAACAAGTTATAATAACTCATGATACTCGAATAGCTATATTTTATCCTATCTAATATTCTAACGTCTTCTAACTCAATGTTTCGCCGTATTCTCATTCAAAAGAGTATCTACGGTATATCAAGCAAATTCTAAATTCTCTCTCAAAATCACGAGATCTTTTCACAGCGAACAAATCACGTACAGAGTAGTCCCTTCGTAAATTCATTTACCTGTGAACGCGTTAACATGCAAAGACGACACTCGAGCCGACTCGTACAAGGAAACCACGGGGATGCACTCGGATCGTTATTAAAACCATAGAGAAGTTCATCGATAAAGCTCGAGCGCTATCTCGTTCCCGAACGCAATTACCAGTCGCCATTTAAATCTCGGTTGCCGCCGGTAGTAGGATCGTATCGGAAGGAGGCGAGAGCGGCGCGAATATCGACGAGCAGATTGCCGTGCTGCGTTTTCTTCGATTTACCAACGAAACCGTCACCCAGAAGCCCACTTTACGAGCCCCGGGTCGGCTTCATGAAATTTATAGCGTCGTTGCAAGGACGCGGTGCCCGTCAACTAAATATCTTAGCGCGCAACAACGTCCCACGTGGATGAATAACATATCTTCGGTCTAAGAGATTGAATCAGTTGGATACATTGAAATTTTTCGATAGAAGATCATTCATGCCGGATAAAACTTCAGCGAAGTTTTCCAGAAAACGATGTACATGTACGACTCATGATGACATCGTCTCATGGCGAAATATCTTTTAGAGGAAGCGAAGGATTTTGCGAATGTTGAAGCGCATGATCACGGAGCTTTAAAATTTATATTTTCGAACAGGACACAATGGCTCATCATGGAAAATTTGTCTGAATACATCGTGTGCGTTATACGAAACTTTTTGAAATCTCATTAATACTGTAATGAGACACGACTGTCATCATTTTATTGATAAAATTTGAAACTATTTGTTCACACACACACACACACACACACACACACACACACACACACACACACACACACACACACACATATACATATATAATAAAAAATAATAAACAATAAGAAGAGTGGTCTTAAACATAAAAGTAGTGCTAAAGTAATGGTCTCGCTAAATATTCTGTGACTTGTAAACACAATGACTCAAATACCTTCGTGAGCCACGAAATCAAAGCTTTGATCCGGATTTGAAAATTCCCTGGTATATCTTAAAATTTGCTCATCTAGTTACGCCAACAATAAATTTCACAGTCGCTATCGCAGGGGCGTGTCCGCAGAATTAATGAAGCGATAAGGTAAGTGAATTAAACAATGATAGCGGTCTTCCCATTTACTTCCTTTCGTCGGAGTCGTAACCGGTGCCAAGTCAAGCCGCGGGCTGAGCTGAAACTCGTGAACTCGTTCTCGGAAACTTCGATACGCGATCATGCAATCAAGTTACTAAAACTGACACGTTGAACGACAGGCTTCGTCCATTATTTCTGTCGCGCGAACACTGATCTACGAGTCAATCCAGCAGGCTCATCAACCTTCGAGTGATGTGCTTAAGTGCATCTACGCATACTGATAAAGTACAGAGACGCTCTAATTTTCGAATTAGTGTGCATCCTCACGACAGATTGGGTTGACACGTTTCGTGCAGCGTGTAACTCCCGTGCTTCGCGTTAATTGAGAACACACCTTCTAATTCATTGCTTAAGCAAGGCAGACGTAAAGGCAAATTAAAGTGTAAATAATCAAACATAATCAATATTTTTCGCTACGTATAATGTACAAAAAATATACAACTATGCATTAAAAATTCTATAATACATACAACTCTAATAATTCTATGGACTTTTATATATTACGCAGACCTTTGAAAATTATATTAGAATACTCTCTCTCCTTCATTAAAGTTACGTACGTTGCATTAAAATATTCGTTTCAGTGCTCAACTTTCCTCAAAAATATATTACAACGGACGTAAGTACCCTTATTGCAGCAGCATTACAAAAACGGATAACCGTAGAAGGTAGAGCTACTTCAAACGAACGAACGAGAGTTAGGAACACTAGGGATTACCATGTATTAACGTTTTCTTGTTTGTTCTTTTTCCATTGCGTTTCACGTATTGTGTACTATCTCTTCAACTCTTAATTTTCCCCTCTAATTCTTTTCATTGTACGTGTATTTGAATTCCATCTCTATTCCAGCTTGAACTAAATTCAACTAAACTTGCTTCCCCTGCCCCCCGGGAACCTCGTTGCGCAGCCACTATATGTATGTATATTCGCAGGTCATACCACACGCACCTCCTTACGCCCGAAATTCCATTTACATTCCTAGGAACTATTCAAACACGCGTTCCCCCTAAAATAGGTCCAACCTCACATCCTAGATAGCCATTCGATATCTACTGCGCAATTGCAAAACAAGGACGATACGAGAGATTTGGATAATCAACTTGGTTGAAATTTAAACGCTACTACATTTTGCTATTTTGTTTACTAACATCTTTTTGTTTACCCTTTGTAGGATCAGATACGCAATATTTTTATCGATATCCATGATGAAAATTTCATTGCTGCATGAACATACATTGATGTTTGTGGAATGAAAAAATATCTAGCAAAATATTTTTAAGCTATCGAGTGAGTAACTGTATCGAGTGAGTAACTATATCCATAAGCTACGGATATTTGTGCAATTTTATATTTTTATGAATGTGTACAAATTTACATTATGAAACATCCGCAGTCAACCAATCTGTAGTGGAGCTCTTTTATAAAAAGACTGATAAAAATGATAAAATCTATCAGCGTTCAAAACATCAATTAAATCGGTGAGTCAAATTTCTTGACTCTTTGTTAGGAAGAAGGAATATCTGAATAAATTATTAAACATAAAACACATATTAAATATAATTTATCATAAAGCTGTCGTTGAATTATCTGATTTGTTTTTTGAGAATGCTTTGAAATTAATTTAAATTTTCATTCGTTATGTAATACAAAACTTTTTTAATAACTTTACATAGAGCTGGATTCTACTATTTTCTATTCAAACATTATGACAGATGAAAAGCGTCGAAATATTGCATCTCGCGCTAGGTAATCCTGTATTTGATTTAATTACAATTTAATTTGGGATTAAAGTCAAGCTCCGCCAGGAATATTGTTCATATTTGTTAGAATTGAAATTAAGCTTCAGGGGGAATATAATCCCTGCGTTTGTTTCATTGGCTCTCTAATCTGTGTCACAAATGTAACTCAATATTACAGTGCAAGAAATCAAGTTTGCTGTATGATCGATTGAATAGCAGTATGCTACGATATAATACACATACAATATGCACGATGTAGTATTAGCATAATGCGGCAGACTCCTGTTAATTGCGCACCGGACGGTTTTGCAAATTTAACGAGAATTTCCCTAGCACGTCATGAAATTGTCCCAAGAAAAGTTGTAGAGATATTATCGCCATTTTAATCGCAAAATTATAATTCACTTTATGATACCATTTAAAAAAGTTACCAATCAAGTTCCCATTAATTCGACAATTTCTGCCTGTAATTAAGTGTACACAATTCTTAAGATTGTCACGTATAATGAAATTCAAAGTTATTAACTGAATAAACTTCATTAACATATACGCAATCGACGATGCAACATTTACTACGTATTTTTCCGATTCGGTTTAATATACAATATATTCGCTTTAAATGTCTGTATTGGTTGTAAATCCTTTAACCGCAGAAAATTTTTCTTTTTAAAATTAGAATAGTTCTTACCTGCATTGAAATTTCGCAGGAACGCAATCGTACTTAAAATACAGCGATAGTTATCAGTTTCTATTTTCTCTTCAAACAATTATACTACTTATGGCCGAGCAAATCGTTCTGACATTGAAGCTAACTCATGTCGCAGTAAATCAGTCTCTATTCAAACATTTGACCAGTGTAGCAACTCATGCGAAATTCCCATGCAAATAAAAAATGTTTCTACGCAAAACTATGCGGACTTTTACAGATCTATAGAGGTTAGAAAGAATATTTGCAGGTACCTTTACCTCCTGCATTTTTTAATCAGGTTCATTTTATTTGCATAATAGTAAATTGTCGTAGATCTACTGTTACTACTGAACGATATACTTACTATATATATACTAAAATCCAATGTACTAAAACTTAATTAATTAGTTTGTAAATGCTATAATGCGATGTGCTAATATTTGTTGTACGATGAATTTACGCGACTTCTTTCCATCTCCACGAGGATGATTTTTTTAAAAAATCCACGATTACTCGCAATTGTTACTTTTTTTTTTTTTGGAGGAATAAAACATGAGATAGTTCTGCTAGAACTGCGATGTGTTAAAAGATCGATCGAGCCGGACGAAGCTCTTTTAAACGTTCAAAAACTGTTCTTTTCACGGAGATCGAGATTTTATCGGCGATGCATTCGTAATACGACCAGAGAGAACAAATGAGAAACGTGGATGTTGTTCTCCGGATTCTTCTCGTTGGATTCCCTTTTCCTCCCAGCACCTTGGATGATGCGGTCGAGTTAGTATTCACCATTTCCTGACCTGACCCACATTCATTCAGCCATTCATTACTCCGCGGATCTTTCGGCTCGCGTGAAACGCGGACCAACCGTGTCGCGCCAAGTCTCTAGATTTTCCTTAATCTCGTTGAGAATAGTAGCGACAAACAATTTTTTTTATTTTTTCGTTGAACGCTGCAACGAGAACATAAAAGAAAAGCGACTCTGCCGAGTTTCTCGACGCACCTTCATTTTCTCGAGTTTGCGCGATATTTCCTGGATATTTTTCTTCGCGAGCTTAGTATTGGAAATCCGTGAAATTCGATTTGGTAGAATTTTTGAAAGACAGAAAAATTAGAAAGGAAGATAATTCTTCGAAGTTGCAAGAATTCTCGAATTAAGAAGTTAAACCGAGTTTATCATAAATTTAGGAAATAATTTCTTGCAGAAATATGTAGGCAAGAAATTTGCATAATTCTTCATTTACTGCTTCATGGAATCATTTTACCCTTTTCAAATTATCCTTCTCCTTTTTGAAACAACATGTTAAATAAGCAGAAAATTATTTGACAAATTCATAGAACGTAATTTGTTAAACGAGAACAAATTACGTTTCAAATCAAGCGTAAATGGATAATAGGAGAGCACACAATACATATCTCGTTAATTACATGCTAAACGGTTACATCAATTTGACCAATGATATTCCCGCCACTTTTCGAAACGAATACGAGATATTGTTACTAATGTGTTAAAAGAGTAAGAAGTTCCACGATTCGAACTTCTTATCGGGAACTGTAAAGTTAAGAAGTTTTCCTAAGTTCGTACGAAGATAGTCAATCACGTTGGAGTTTCCATGTAAAGGTGAAATGTGACTGTGGTGTTAAGAAATAAATGTCTTAAGAACACGTCTCACAAGTCTAACCAAGCAATATAGTCACGAGCGTGTGTTTCTACGTGGAGATAAGAATTCCCTGGAGGAAATCGAGAATTTCAAAGAAAAGTATAGTAAGAATTTTCGCGAAGAAATCTAAAATCTAGGAAGAATCTAAAAAATGGAACTTTATGGTTGATATACGGTGGCTCGAGAAAATATTTGGACACTTGCCATAGGAATCTTTTACATGTATATCGTGCTATAAGTTTTGTGATCTTTACGAAATATATACTTGCACTAAATATCTTGTAGTTTTTACAAACATTTTCAAATTTGTTAAAAGATAACAGCAATACAAATCATGAATCTCGTCACAATGATACAAATCATAGTCGAATCTCGTTACTGCGCTAATGCAATTTCGAAATATAGTATACGTAATATACCTATTCATAAAGGATTTCTACGACTGTTCAATCAATTTCGTAGCTAACTATACATTCTTCTGAATAAAGCTGATTTATGTTTCATCTTTTGCCTGTTTTGTTCATTCAATATGTATGGCCCGCGAGATTTTTTCGATTTATCCGAATCAGCATAAGCTTGACCTGAATCAAAAATTTACTGGAATGAACGAAAAGTAAGTTCTACAATCGAGTTCCTTGAGAAATCAGTGAAACATGTCCGTTTAATTCGCTGACCCGCGTGATCCGTAAAAATAGCGACGAATAAAAGTATGAAATGTCAGCTAATAAAGAGACGAAGTAACCTCTTACGCTTCACCTTGGTTATACTGGGGATCGATTTCTTCAGAATGTCACGTTTAAATTTATGACGCTGTGCCACAGGATACGATTTTGCGTAAGTATCCACTTGACGCGACCAATCTCCGCGTACATCTATGCTGTCGTCAGTATCTTGCAATTTACCATATACAGGCGGAATTGTTCAAATTTTATGAAACTGAAGGTTATTCGATAATAGAAAGATCGTTATTACAGACGTAATTAAAATTAATGAGAATTTCTTCTTGTTGTATGATATGTGAAACGTCAAACAAGATTGGATATAGATAAGAGTTTTAAAGTGCATCTGCTATAACGATCGTGAAAGACTTTAAGAGATACCCGTTCTTATTATCCATTCTTTCTATTCTGCCAACAATTCCAAAATCAAAATTTCAAGCAAAACTCTGCAACCGAAATTTATAGCATGAAATTTATCTATCTATGAAATGTGTCCGAAAAGCAATCATTTCTATGCATCAATCGCATATTTTACTTGCACGACACATTGCAACGAACACGCATACGTGTTCTTCCTAAATGTGGCCATATTTTTGCGTGATACGCAGCCTCGTTTCAATTTCGAGCGAAATCACAGCTCCAGACGGGGCTGCTCGCTAGGAGCAAAAAGGTTCATTTCGCGGCTGAGAAGAAATATATCGCCGCTGATTGACCAGTTTCGGACAAAATCAATAGAGGCTTGCGGCGCTCCCTGCCACCCAGCTGCCTATATTACGTCGTTTAATACGCAGAACACGTCGAAATCTACCCACAATCTAAATAATAAGCTCGTTCATGCAGCCATTCGATTACAAAATTCATATACATTTATAAAGCAAATGAATACATGTATCAAATGGAATCAAATTGTCGGTCAGTCTTTCATTCTAATTTATTGTCTTCTAATTGTGCATTTCTAACAACTACGATAGAAAATGATTCTCAGGACTTGTTTATATAAACGAAATGCGGATAGACAAGATTCTATCCTGTAATTGCTTAAAAGGGAAACGAAAACACGTATGGAGGATTGCGTATAGTAAACATACTACGGAAATACGCTACAAAATTATAAATTCTTCTTTTATTTTAGCTTACTTCGTATGTTTGCGTTAGTTGCAGAAATTTCAAAACCCTGACTCAGATGCAGAAAATTTGGTGGTTCTATTCGGCTCTCAATAGCGACTGACGTATCGCCAATCCACGAGGACGCCAGATTTCCAAAGCACGTGACTGACTTCTTTGCAAAGGTTTCCTGTATAGCTTAGGGACGTGTGCACCGTTTCCGCATTGCACACCTGCATATCCTATGCAGCAAACTTATATACCTACCGTGTATGCAGGATTTCACAGAAGGGATAAAGAAAATTTCTCATTGACATTCTCTTTTACTACCATTAAAAGTATTCAACATTTAACATCAATGACAATGACAAATATTAAAATAGAAAATATTCGATATTAATTTGCAAAATATTTTTTATTCATTATCTATACGCAATAATTTTTTTCATTTTCCTCTTCTATCAATCATAGAAAGCATCCAATTCGCCTACCCCCCTCAAAACCAAAATTGGAATGTACCACCGTGGAGAGGCGTTTCATCACGCGCGTACCGAAATTCTATCACGAAATGATTAAACCGGCAGCCATATCGATAAAAATACAGAATCAAAAGGAGGGCGAAGATAAAAATTATTTTAAAAATGGTACAAAGAACGATACGTCGAATGAATTCTTTACATTCGTTAAAATTTTGCGTTAAATATGCTACGTCACTAACAAAACGCAATTCTCTTTGAAAAAAGTAGTCCAGACGAGTTTTATCGCGCTGTACACGTTTTAATTAGAAATGCGAAAATTTTTAAATCTTTTCCGAAAATTATAAATCTCGATTTATGATTCTAAATCGCCAATTGTTAATAGTCTACACCTAATAATCGATTCGACTGCAAACAATCGGTTAAAAAAAATTCTAAACACTATAATAAAATCATCATTTGATAGACTTATCCCTTAAAATGTTGAGCTCTAGATGGGTTAAGTCCGATTTCCTGGAAAAATCGTAGCGATGCTGATTCACCCTGCTAAAAGGAAAGGATCACGGCAATGAAAAAAGATTCACCGTTCGTCTAGAATCTGAATAGCGTTGGATGGCGGGAAAAATATTTTCGCAATCGTGGGCGCAATGCGAGAAGCGAGAACGCACGCGTTTCTCATTCGAATGAAATCCTCGAGTTCCCTCGCATTATGCGGGTCGCTTTTTGCCAGAAGGCGCATCTGGTGCACAGTTGGAATGTCTACTCTCCGCCGCGACTACCGGACCCTGTTAAAAAGCGAACCAGTTCGTTTTCCGATAGCCGGGCCACAATTACGTTCGTACGAGCCGCCTCTTCGATATGCATATCGGGCTGCTGTGATGTCCCTTTATTTTCACCGAACTACCGTGGCAAGGTGCTCCACACGGACGTGCACGGAATTTTTTCGATTCTCCATGACGGATGGTTTTTCCGCGTTTTCCTTTTTCCGATGAATCCAGCCAACATTATTGAAAGAAATTACGCGAGATTTTCTAAGCGACTGTGATCCAATCTTTTTTCTTCGTTAGCATAGTGGCAAGTGTCAGTACGTATACTGTAAAGATTCTAAAAGATTCTAATCTCTCGATGCTTTAATATTTGTTGGTATCGTCCTGATCATCTTCTGCAAAACGTGTTAAGCAATTTATTTACAAAATATCTGTCTTTTTATCGAACAATTCGTGTTTCTAGTCTAATGCAATACTGCTTTCCCTTCTATATATATATTTCCCATCAGTATCCGTTCAACAATCGTTGCTACGATTATTCAACACCATCGTATAAATATTCATTTTTTCCCAAAATCTATATAACAATTACTGTCATAAGAATCCAACAAGATCGTAAAAGATCTTCGTTTCTCCATAAAATTTATTCAACGACCACTAACACGATCGTCCAATGCCATCTTACGAATGTCCATTTCTTCTAAAATCTGTCCTGCAATCGCTATTACGACGATCGAGCGACCCTTCGACAGCCAGCGAGAACCTCGTTCAACTTTTGGAATCGTCTCGACGAAGTGACATCTTTTTATCGGGCGTCGTTTAAAATCGCAGATGGGACGACACGGGGTCGGCGCCGATCTCCAGAACGATAGCGCGCGATTCGTGCTCCCTCGGCGTGAAATTGAAGTTTCCGCTTGTGAAAAGACTCGAACGGCGTGTCCCCGGCCGGCCGCATGACAATGACTCGATCGGAGCGCGCGTCTTGTCATTCACCATTCGAGTCATTAACCCAGTGTCGAACGTGTGCAGCTACGTGCTCGCGTATAAGTACGCCGATCGATCGAACGTTCCGCGAGCGAAAGGGCGCGCGTTACGCCGTATTTACCCTCCTCTGACTCATGCGGTGGTAATTTTATTTTCGAGCGCACTGGGTGTGTACGACACGTGAGTAAGCGCTCGTTGCAAATTGCGGGTGGAAGTTTCGTGGCCTGACGATAAAAAAAGAGTCTGGATACCGAATAAACATGGGCGTTTGCACTTGTGTAAATTGTTGCACCTGATCTTTGTTTCTGAATGATTTGACATATAGACATTTCAAATTTGTTAGCTATCCGTTATGTTTCGTGTTACCTCGCGATATTTCTTGTGTAGCGTAATACATTTCTGTTACGTTACAACTTAAAAATTGCAGGTATTTTTATTATTCAAACAAATGTAAGCTTTCGTCGCAAACGTTCGAAACGAGCGCTCGTTTATAAGCTTCTCCTGACGTAATTTCGTTCATCGATGAATTTTTAATAAAGTATTAATAATAAGTATATATATTCTATACGTACAAAATTCTTGTATTTGACATAATGGTTCTTATATTTCATTTTGGTTCTCCAAGCAAATAAAATCCAATTACTTTCCATTTATTTCTAAGAAATATGACAAAATGTTTATACGTGCCATCAATTAGTATTCTCGAGACACGTTCTGCCACTGATTTCACTGTAGTCGTTCATCCTACCAATTCAAAATATCCGATCCATTGAAAAGTCGGGCAACCACAGTTGAATCGACTATTACGATCGAAATAAATCTTCGTCAATTTGAATCATGGATTCGTTCGTCAGGGCATCTGACAACCACACAGCCTACAACTAATAGTTCTGGAGCTATCCGGCAGTTTTTAAATACTCAATATCCTTCGTTGAAAACAGCCGGCATTCTTGTCTGCGTAGCATTTCCGTCGGATGAAAAACGATACGTTTAATTCGTGATTCTGGTCCATCAATCAAAAACACAGCAAAATTGTTCGTTTTCCTGGGAAACCAATTGACGATACTGTTATAATTGACGCGCCTATTCGGAAGAATCTGCCGATTGCTTCCTCTGTTAAGATACAAATATTTCTTTTGTTATCGATGAAACATTGGAAAATAATCGACGTTACCCTATAGATCGTAACATTCGTTTTTCATCAAGTTTCAAGCTCGAACAATGACGTTCGTCGAACTTACGTTTCATGCGATATTAATCCCTCCGACACTTTGGTTCTGTCTACGTTAACCCTTAAACTTTAAATTTCCGGTGAATATTTCATCGACGAATACCGGTTTCCAATTTTGCTTTACGCTTCGAGGGATGATTTCCCTTATTGATCGAGAGTTTGACAAGTTGAGACGATATTCAAAGTAAAAAGACCTCTATCTGATTACATCGGATACAGAATGTAATTGAAAATTAAACCTTGAATAATAAACCAACGAAGAGATTGACTTGGCGAAAGTTTAATTTCTATGAAACTCGTGTCTGCGTAGATAGAAACACGTCAAAGGAAATTTTACTACAATTGAATGGTTCGGATTTGATGATTTAACCGTGGATTTTAAAAGAGAATAGAATTGCAAACAAGCTCTGTATCTGTTATTCAGAAACGTGAATGGTAACAAATTGCATTGATTGAAATAATATGGACTTTTTTTTATTCGCAATCTACCGCTCTATTCATATTTATAGAGTAAAAGATATTGAAACATTAAACGAACAACTCATAGCGCTGTTTCAATTTTTTTCTTTATATAAAATTTCATTAACTCTAGATAAAGAACAATTTCATTCTACGAAAGAGTGTGTCTATGTCTCCGAGAATCGACGTTCCAATGCGATATCTGAAAGCAGTGCGCTTGTGTTGAAGTAAAGGGACAATGATTTATGTAGCTGCTACGATGATCGAGGCATGATATAAAGGAACTCCAAGTGGACGTATTGTTAGAGATTTCTACTAATTGATAGCAGTCTTTATGGTCTGTGGTTAGCGGCCATTTCGGATATTAGCTTCAGGAACGAAGAACTCATGGACGAGCTGGATAGCGTAATTGGTTAAATTAATTGCAAGGGAAGAATCCTAGTTCGAATTCTTGCTTGGTAACACGTTTTTGCTTGTTACGTGACCAGCTACGTAATACGGAGAACCGTTGAAAATGATAACGTTAAAAGGAAGGGTAAAAGCAAGCTGCACGTTTAATCGAAGTACCTAGCTAAATGAAAATCGTTAAAATTATTCTAAAAGATTAATTCTTTTTGTATACATTTATATAAGCGTCCTTAGGAACATAGGAAACTTTATGAGCATTCCTAGAAACTATTCAGACGCATATCTTGCACAAAATCGAACTTCATATTCCGAACAGCTATTCGATCTCTCCCGCTCTTCCTCAAACTTTCCCATTCATAGTCGAAGCATCTGAACTTCATTCACGCCGAAAGTACAGGAAATAATCCACCCTATAAAACTCATAAAGTCATAAACGATCGAATCGTTGAATCAACCCTACCTTTCGTTTTCTTCCTTCCCGTTTCTTTCTCCCTTCCTTTCTTTTCTACCTCATCGCTTTGAATTTTCTTATCCTTTGAATTTTTTAAATTTCCAAGTTCCCTAATTCACCTTGTCAACAAGAGCGCATAAGTTCGAAGAGGTTAAACATGCGAAAATCCTGAAAATCTAACGCAACCAATTTCCCTACGAACGCCTTCCGAACCACGAAGAACAGAGGAGAACGAGTGCATTATACAGGGACGGTGCTCGTTCGTTAAGCTCCTGCCTCGACATTACATCGAGTTTAGTCAGATACGGTGGAACTTATTAAGAGACCACGACTCGAAACGTTATAGTGTTCGCGCCAAGTTCGCGGTGAGCTTATCTGCTTCTCCGTCCAGCAGCTTCTTCTTCGTGCCTCTCAAATTAAATCCCAAGCTGGCTGCTTCTCGGACAAACTTTAAAGCCGCGAGATCTCGCAAGCGAAATTCCCTTCCTCGCCGTTGTTAAACGAGGTCCAAGGGACTTGGAAACGAGACAGATAGATAGAGAGAGGGTAAGTCTGCCCTTATCACACGATGTTATCGACAGGTGTGTCAATAATTTTATGCTCGGCTTACTCTCTGCGTTTCGTCCTGGCGAAGCGCATGTTGTTCGCTTCCGTGATCGTTTCCTTCGCGAAACATTCCACGACGTATCGCGTCAACAAGCCAGACGACCCATTCCCACGACTTACTAGTACGTTAAGGGGATGATGTACGACGTTGCTCTCGACACAACTAAGAAAATAGAACGTCCTTAGTGAGGTTCGTGTTACCGATTTAAAATCATAACTAGTATATATTTTTGATAAAAAAAAATGTTGCGCGTTATATATACGGTATAATAGATTTCACAAGGGAAATTTGTTGAACTGGCCGTTCGTAATAATTTGATAATTGTTACACAAAAATGTCGCTCTTGCTTTGAAAACCTACGACCGCTCCAATTCGTTTAATTTTCGAGCAACGCTCTTTGACAATCGCGCACAACTCCACATCGTTATATCTGGAAAACGAAGCGCTAGCAAATAATGTATGTTTGGAATTCTTTTATTTTATTTCTATGCGAAATTTGCCTGTCACAACCTGATATACCTTGTATTAAAATCATTTTTTCTAAATTCGCAATAAAATAAATTAAAAATATCTACCACGGAAATATTCAAGCTTAAAAATTGTTATTTTCTTTCCCAACGTTCTACGTATAGTTGTCAAACATACTTATAGCGTGACTAATTTATGTCATTTTACAAACATATTAGTCGATATTTTCTATCTTCGGAAAATTCTGCATTATTCATCGCATGACATAACAGCATGAATTTATTAATTTACCGGTAAACACATCATCCCACAGGAGTGAACATTCGATAATGTGCTATTTGTAAAGTATTACTTCGGAAGTTTTGACAACGGTACGTAATTATACCGTGTGAATATAGCACGCCCGATAGTTCACTATTGATGTTTGAACGCGTATGAAAAATATAGCGAATTATTCACTGCCGACTGGCCATGTACCAATGCCGATAGCGCTTTCGCTGATATACCAGCATTATAAAAAAAGTCATTAGCAGAAAACGAATGGCTAATAAACGATGTCATAGATAAAACACGTTTCGTCTGACGTATTCCGAACGTTTGTTGGGAAATTGATGATAGGACGTTCAAGGGAAACGAATCAATTAACACGAACATGTGAAAAATTTCAAACGACGCGACGCGACGCGGTCTTCAATTAAACAAGGTTACGAGAATGAAAATTCTGCTCAATTTCAATTGAAAAATTCTATTATTTGAAAGATTCCACTGCCTATTTATATCGAGCTTAATAATTATAAAAGTGAGTAAAATTAAAAGTCTAGGAAAAATTGAATCTTTTACTCATTTTATATAGCACTACTCCATTCACGCTTTAATAACCCGGAACCAATTGCGAAAGTTAATTAAATTTTCAACCATGCATGAAGACTTTAAAAGTGTTTTTGTTTCCTTCCTTTTTGAACATGCGAGTGCAAAAGTTATACGAACTACGTTACATATAAGCCTCTCGGAAGTCCAACAGATAAACCCCACGTTCCATTAATTAATTATGTCGGTCGTCACTTTCCTGTGCTTCTTAATTTACAAAATTGATCAATTTTTAGAAAGATTATCGTTTAAATTATACACATTACATTGGGGGAATTAATTACTTACAGTCCTCCAATATAATGTTAACAGAATTGTACATAGGATCAAACATTGTACATATTGAAATAAACTTCCAATACAGTAACAGAGGAAAAGCATTAAAAAACAAGAATCAACGCTTCGATACGCAAGGAAACGACGTAATCTTCTCCTTCTCTATTAATTTCTCTGTCTCCTTTCGCAACGTTTCAGCGACAGAAAACGCGAAGATAATCCATTTTTATCGGATCACTGTGCGCATGTAAATTGTTCCGTGCGGCGCCGCGCGGAACGCAGAACGTGGAATATATTTTCATTCGCAGGAATCGATCATCCTCGATATCCGGTCCGGCTCGAGTCAAAGTTAGGTTCTGGACAAGCGTATGAAATATTGGTTTTACGAGTCGCCGTAAATCACCGTAATCCTATTTTTAGTTGATCGGCGTGGAAAAGTTGCAGCCTGTCATCAACGCACGATAAATTACTCGCGAAGAAGTTTCTTTATTTTTTTTCGTTTCTCTCTCTCTCTCTCTCTCTCTCGTTCTCTGTCTTTCTCCAAAGTGCACAAAGCCGGAACTACAACAGGCTCTCTGCAACTTTCGCTTCCGACGTTACTCGCAGCTACGATCAATAATTAACTCTGAATTGTCTTACCGATGAATGGAAAAAGCTACTGCGAGTTACAGACAGTTCGTTCTGAATATCGTGGAAAATTAACCAGGGTTCATTGAAACGAAGCGAAGCTTATTTAAAAAAAAACAGAAAAAAATGTTTGCGAGAGAATAGCGCGCGCGAGAGGTGGAAATGCTTCGATTGAAAATATTTTCTGTACCTCGCAAAGAACGTATCGACTGACGATTTGAAATTCAATAACGATTAATGTATGCTTGCTTTTATTATGGCGATTGAAACGATGAAGTTTGAAAGACGTAATACAAGAGTATAAATCGATCGTCCGCGATTTTCACGAAAGAATCTGCTTTAATCTTGGATTTCTTTTAAATCGCGATATTGTTTAATACCTAGAGGACTTTAGCATTTGAAAAGCATATGAAAAATATATTTTCTAGAGATTTATAAATCTCAACGGAGAAGTGTTAAAGAACAAAACGAAATTTGGTGGAAAATTTTTACAGCATTTTTATATATCACAGTGTGGTATGACATAACACTAATCTCTTTCAATTTATACGGTAAGCGGAAATTTTTAAAGCATTTAAGCACCTTATCAAGCGATAAAGCTATTTAAATAGTTGATCGATCCTCTAATTAGTTTAAACAGCATGCTTAACTAGATAAAACGTACATGCCATTTACCTCGCCGAGCCAGCAATTTTTTGATCACGATTAAAAATCGCTATATCTGAACGTCGTGTAACAGGCATTATAACGATCGCGTTGCAACGACTATACTCATTAACGTAACAAAGTACCTGTGTATTTTTTTCGATTTTCTATAACTAGATCGCGAACGTTTATCAAATAAAATACCTAAATGCATCGCTATTTAAATTTCACTTCTTTAGACGTATTCATAAAAATATAAATTTACATACATAAAAATCCGCAGTGTACTTACAACTCGTCGCTTGTCGATTCGCTAATATGGCTACTTAGTAAACTATTATTACAAAGAGGCTAGAGAAACAAAATTTTATCCACAACGAATCGAAACAACCAATCCTTTTCAATCATTCTCAGCAATTCAATTTCGAGGTCTTCCTCTTTCACTTAGCATTACATTAGTAATACCGTCGCTACCCAACGACGCACATGACAAAAGGCGGTAAATGTTTGACGATCGCTTTGCAAACTCTTCGCGACAAAGACGGCTACGTTGCGAATTTTAATTTCGCCGAAAATTACACGCAGTGACGGGAATAAATTAGATAACGCCTTTCGCTACCTGTGTACATACCTCTTGTTGTCTGTGTGCGCCGTTTGAAAGCCTCTCGTTATCTGTTAACAAAACTTGCCCCTGGCCGCGGTAAGCGTACAGCTGAAGCTGCTTTATCATTCGCGTTGATACGTCGGCTCTTTACGTGTTTATTTGTCGTATTCATGGCACGCTTCGAGAGAGAATTGTGTCGTCTATTTTCGCGCGCTGTGATGTTCAACGCGCCGATATATTTTTCTTTCTTTTTTAAACTGTTGTGAATTATGTATTGAATATTATAAATAAGCGGAATACAATAATGTTGATATACGATATATCTCGAAATTGTACAGGCAAGTTTCCTATGGTGAGTGTTCAAATACCTTTGTGAGACAGTGTAGCCCTTTATAGAAATTTTTATTTGTAACGATCGTACTTCGTTTGCTCAACGGTCGGTTTAAAGTGCTTTAGGATTAAATATTTGCCTAACAAAATGGTAATCTTGCTCTATAAATTATTTAAGATTGCAGAACAAGGTAAGAATGTCAGTATGTGCAGCTCTTGTTTTACTTGAATCTTTGCTCATTCAACTGAACATAGGTATGTGTAATGTAGGTCAGCATCATAGGAAATTGCATTTATCTTTAGACAATGAAAATTCTCAGATTATATATATTACAGCCAAAGATGAGGATGATGAAGATAAGAAAACGAGAAATGGTATTATTCAAGAACTTAAGATTAATTTAAAAAACATAGTACATATTGAGATTCTCTTTGTATATTATTCTACTATTATCTTTCGCGATTAGCTAACGATTTTGAATCAAACTAGTAACAAATTTTCCTACTTTTAACGTAACGTGTACCAAACATGAGCAGACAATGCGATTACGGTGAAATATTAAATAGAATTATTACTCTCTTTAGACCTAAATATTTTCGAGAACACCCTCGTTACACTTGCCTTAAACGTCTGCTCTAAAAGCATTCGATGGCCTCGCCAGTCGTTACATTCACTATAGCCTAGCTAACGTGCAGTCTCCAATCACCCTTAACAACAGATTTCCCACCTGTACCTGTACGATCGTTACACGAACGCTCTGCGCTATCAGAATCCGTATTTTCTAAGCAATTACTGTCACATTCGCTACCTGAAAAATTACCACCCACCGATGAAGATACGTAAACATAGAAAATGCAGTTCTCTGATATATTTCGCGACCAAATCTAGTCCTAAAGATCAAATGCTAAAGTACATAAATGGGATCAGGATAATCTCCTACATGGAGATTTATTGCATAACTTATCGCGTAGAGCTAAGTGTCACATTAATCTTAGTCATCGTTTGATGAATTAGTCGACAACTCAAAACAGGAACGTGTAAAAATTATTTCACCGAGACCAAACCACAACTGATCGTACATGTGGCCAGATGAATACGTGAAACTCTGATGCTGCTAGGTCGACGTCGTAGCGTTGTCCATCGTTGCATTGCACAGACGTCAAAATTGACGAACATCGTTCTAGTAGCTGTTCGTACGTGTTACAACGTTACGATGTCCATAGAGGCATCCATCATTTCAACGGTCGTGTGACCGCGTTTTAAAAGTTCCAGACAAATCCGCGTGCTAAAAACGCAGACACATCCAACATCTACATACATATATAGAAACCCTTCAGCTGTGTATTAGACCCGGTGCAACCAAGCTACGCGACGTTGTGTCGTTGTAATTTCACGCCATCGCAATCGCGCAACGATTCCATCGCTTTATATCTCCAATAACGGAATCACACGTCCGTGTGCACTGCATCGTTAGAAGTATAAAGCTTCCAAACTGCATAACGTCACAGGGAAATCGGAACAATGTCGTTTATATATTTCTAACAATGTACGAGTGGTACGATCCCACTTTTAGAGATACAAAACCTGGTTCAGAATAGCGCTGTGACGTCATTGTCACTTTGCATTAGCAACGTAAATTGTTATCTTTTGTACATCAGCGTTGGAAAGTAGCCGGATACTTGATTATTCTTTACGCTATGTATTTTCATTAGATAAATCATACTGCAACAATTTTATTACTTGCGACCATCATAATTACGCACAACAGAATATTGCGGCACAATTGAATTGGTTTTTAAAAAGCAATGTGCAATAATAATTGTCCAATCTGATAGAGCTATTTTGTTACTTGACAAAAGCTGCTGCTTCTAATTATTATCTTATCGTTAATTCGATGCACTTAATCAAATTGTATTCGCATGTACTGCATCGTAAAACTTCAGAAATACAAAATAGTCGACTCGGAAAGGGACACCGGTGCCAAATCGCAGCGAGGTCGCATCGTTGTTCTACAGTGGGCCTTATATTTTGGATAATGATGTCGTCCGCTGATGTATATTACATCGTTATATAGAAGTATAAGGTCTGATGCAAATGCCGTGATATCACCACGGTGATATGAAGCTTACGATCTCCCCATATTCCAGTGCGCCGCGTCATAAAATTTCAGAAATATAAATTGCAATGACGCGACGCGGCGTTACATTCTTGGTTGACACAGGGCCCTCTTATAATGGGGCCGTAAACTCGTCTGCATTATATCGCAAAAAATAAAACACTCGATATAAAGCGCTGTGATATCACCTCGAAGATACAAATTCTATGATTTCAACAACGTTGCGTCCCTCGTCTGCATCGAATTTTGCCTAGCAACGAGCTTCGTACAAACGAATTTCGCGTCTCATTAACAAACTTAAATGTCTATAATCGACGACGTAATGGCTCTACGTTTGACAAAATCGTATCATATGCTAGCGAATTTTCGACGCAAGATGCGCGACGAAAATATAGACGGGGAGAAGCTGCATCAGCACAAGTCCAGTACAAGTGGAGTCGGCTCCTATTGACCGAGCCACTGCAGCTCTCGCTAATACGACGAACCCTTCTCTTCTCTTCATCTCTTTCTCTCTCTTTTCTCTCTCTCTCTCTCTCTCTCTCTCTCTCTCTTGCTCCTCCGTATATGCTGCTCGAGTTAACGAGTTTTTCTAACGTGTACCGAAAGCACAGCCGGACAGAAAAATCTACGCAACCAGGAACGAATGTTTGGCGGGCAGACCGAGAACAGGGACAGGAACAGGCGAGAATTTGTGCCGCTGCTTCGATAATTCGACGAGCGAATTTCTCAAGCGAACACTGTTTCGACGAGGAATAAACGTCGACGATAGTTTTAATCAAATTTAACGACCGCGATGCGCTTATCGATTTTAGACATGCGGCGCTTACAAACCGCGCTGACTCATACATTCGCTCGATGCAGGTTGACGTATCGGAGCATGCAGTGAAATTACTCACTGGGAATATTTTTCGTTTAGATGCGTAGAAAGCGTTCTAGTGGATTTAATTAAGAATTAGAATAGAAAATATATAGTAAGATCTTTAGGTTTGTATAAGACATAATGAATTAACGTTTATTTCTGTGAAGGAGGATGCGGTTAAATTGAAAGCAGAAGGGATCGAAAACGGAATTACTTTTTGAACTGGTCTCAGGTGGTTTAAAAGTCGAGTCTGCCACTTTCGGCATTTAGCGAGCGTAGAAGCGTGCAAGAACTTTTCAACACTTGGAAATTTCCACCTAAAATACCTGTTCTACGTCTACTACCATTACATCAATCTATCCAACTGTATCTCTCATAAAACTTCCCTTGTTTCCTTCTCTTTCCTCCTAGAGGTGTTACAAACGAATAACTCGTTCCACAAATTCCAACGACGTTATCCGATAGAACATCTCAATCCTCTTCTAATTCGATCCATTACCACTACCTCTATTCGAAACGCGCTAACGTGTAATTATTATCATTAATCCAAAAGATTAAACTAGATGCAACCAACCGAACATAATTTTAATAGCTAGCTAGTTCATTTATTGGTTCATTTATACTTTTCCTCGATCACATAATTCTTCCCCAACAACTAACTTACAGAAAGTCGACGAAAAAGCAAGAGAAAGAAAAGAGGAAAGAATCTTCAATCGACGGAATCTCAAAGGGCGAGGTTCCTGCGCTATTTTATCAAAGGAAAAAGAAAACATTCACGCGGTATACACTGAGTTGGATCAAAGCCAGCTACTTTTATCGATGCACCGATATCGACCTCTGTGCTCGTAATAAAAGCGTAACGCGCATCGCCCCTCGAACAACTCCCCAATAAGTCGCGCGGAACAGTCGAATATAAACAGGTAATTTCATCTAGGAGAGAGTCTCGGGGGCTGGAATAAAGCCGGTTCCCGGGGATTCGAGTGGTATTTCTAGCGTGCATCCTGGTACCGGTGTAAAATGCGGTGGAAAAATGTGTCTCCCGAGTCGTTGCCCTTAAGCGACAGAAAAATTCCCCGGGCGCGGACCGAGTACACGTGGACTGTTGCCAAAAATTTCGATCGTTATAGCGCTATTACTCAAGGTGCTTCTCCAGCGAGCCAACTGGAAAAAGAATTTCGCGGCCACGGACCTGCTCCGCGTACCTGTCACCATATACAATTCCACCCAGTCACTGAAATCCATAGAGAAATATTCATTTCCTTAATTTTCTTCTCTTCTTCGTTTTTTCTAAATGAGTAAATAGTATCGATTATCGTAGCTTTGCTATAAAATTTGACGATCTACCTATTTTTAGTTTTGTATGAAGTATATTCAGGTCGATTCTAAAACATCAAGTTCAATACGAATGAAACAGCTGGACTCTCAGTTTTCCTTGTAAATATTCACACCATCTTCTCGTTATCACTATTTTATCAGATATATACATCTTTACATTCATTAATTACAAGATGGAAGCAATCACGTAATATAAAATTACTGGATTTTTCTACGGCTTGCATTACAATCCGCTCACTCACTATCGTCAGTTAGATCGTATCACAATGACGATAAGTAACTATTTACATCGTTCCGCACTTTTCTACGTCGCAACAATTTTCCTATGTCTTCAAACAACAGTGACGTATCTTACTCAGACCTCAGGGAGTTCTTTGAAACTTTCGCGATAATTTACAGTAAAAAGTTCCTGGCTTTCAACTACCATTTTTCGCGAGAATATCGAATATTCTCCGTTAGTATGTGATCCCACGATATAGCGAAGCTTCCCGTCAGAATGCTCCATGGATATTCTCACTTTTTCCAAGGATTTTTGTACTAAAAGAAGCAAAACGAAAATGTAAGAAATCGAATGATGCAGGCTGATGCACAAACGCGCGTATGACTGTGAATAACCTTGTACGACAAAATTCACGGCCTAATGAGATCAGGCTCGAACGCGAGCTAACTATGCAACAAATCAAGAGATACCGTACTATTTGCACAAGGAGATTAACGCGATTAAGCATGTCGTATCGATAGCAAATTCGCTTATCGTGGCAACTTTTTCCTTCGCAAGATACGAGAACGCCAGGCTACGCTTCGCGAACGCCAGCTCCATTAAAAGTGGAAAAATGAGAAAAAATAAAATAAAATCAGAAACCCCACGGTGAGAGAAATATAAAAACCGGAAAGCGAAAAAGAATTCATTCTAGTCGATCAATAACGGAGCTTATTATCGCCGTGCTTTTGTTCGCCAAGTTCTGTTTGAAATTGTAATAAGGTATAAAGGTAGATATGTAATAGCGTTTCAATGAGGATTTCGATAAGTTTAACGTATTGTTATATCGCTTTTCTTCAGAAACGATGCTCGTATCGGGCGCGGAAAAGTAGACATTTCAATAAAGTCGGTGTAAAAAAGTTTTAATAAATACAGGATAATGACGAGTCGAGTAACAATAAGGAATAATGATGGATCGAGATTTAAGAAGCGAGAACTACGGAGCGTATTCATCATGTCTCTATACGATGTAATCAGGCACGTCTAAAAACGTGTTTACCAACCAAGTTTCTAACCACTGATTAACTATTGCGTGTCTGTCTTCTGTTTATACACAGAAGTTTAGTTTAAGTTGTTCGGTAAACTCATTGAGAATTCCGTAGATTGAGAAAAAAATACTCATACGAAAGCTATTCTTTAGTCGATTATCGATTATGAATAACTCAAGTAGATTAATTTCGCATGGAAGGTAGTAACGAGCACAGAATCTTTATTGCTTTAATAAAATTACTCCGACATAATTGAACTTAACGTAGTTACTGTCAAATAAATTGTATCGATGAAAAAACTAGCACAAAAAGATTTTCACCTTACCTTTCATGTTCAAATAGCTAGAAAAATTATTGCCACGTATCCTTATTTATTGCAATGATGCATTTTCTTCTCTGATTCTATACATTTCATTTTCATAATGTCAAATTTAACTAACCTATGAAAGTATCACTATACGATACAAAATTTAAATTGAAATTTACTTGGCCCTAATTAACTAACATGTAAATGCCATAATAAATATAGTAGCTTCGAATTCTTTATGCAGCCACTGTTCCTAATTATCGCCAAACACGATCTTCCCTGTTTCATCTTATTTCGTCGTATTTCCATTTGCGTTCATCGGAAAATCGCAAACTTTATCAAACAGTGTGTCATAGCTCCCATCCCGAGTATTCGCGAGCAGAGTATATTTCCGTTCAGATCCTGTCCGTGGTTTCCAGCCGCGATATTATCTTGATAAGCTAGCTGACCTCTAAATTGCTTCGAATATGATTTGATAACGCGACCGGCTGTACGTGCGCGTGTGTAATCAATGCTCTACCAGTGAACATCGGCGAATCTCCTCTAACCTATTACGGTACAACCACAACCAATTTATCGAGTTAAGACACAGTTATGTCATCGCTGTCGCAGACATTCAACCAAATACGAAACGTCCCGCGTTTCGCTTGTCTAGCCGGTACGCTCGCGTCACGAGTCGAGGATAATAATTTTCTAATTGAAAAAGGAAACAGAGATTGTACGATCACGAAGAAAGAGATATAACGTTCGATAGAATTTGTAATTTGTTTGCAGTTCTTAACCCTATTAGCAATGAATACAGAGTGTTTCAGGATGGATGGTTATCCGAAAAGTCAGCAGGTTCTTTTACGCTCAAAAATATGTAGAGAAGAAAGAGTAAAGCTTTCGGCTGGACATCTCGCTTTTTCGAGAAAATCGAGGTTGAAGATTTGCTGGGTACACATGCACTTAGGTAACTTTATGTTTGACTATCGACGAAGTGTCGTCGACAAATATTTCAAACACAATTTTCTCGAAAACGAAGCGTTGAAGAAGGAAATTTTATCTACGTTTTTTACCTACTCTTGCTTATATATAGATTACATCATCTTGATTCAATACGATGTTAACTAGGTTGAATTGCGAGAAATGAATGGAAATTTCAAGTGATTATTTTACCGTTTTCTCTTTATTTATACCATTAACTGATCCTAAGTAACCGTGATGATTGAATTCGTTAGAACGTAAATTACATTTGCGTGTATTGGAGATCCAAATCTAGAAATATTTCCCATTGTCTATTAACGGAAATCGTTCTGAAATAGAAGCCAAGCGGACAACGAGCCGCGATTCATCGTTTTTCTGATATCAATGAAATGAACTTTAGTTTTAGAGTATTCGATTCATTTGGTCTTTCAGCCAGTCACATAATAATTACTTTCACGTGTATAACGTAACAAGATTCCCGCAGTCAGCCTCCGTTTAATTCGAATCGCTGCGTTACAAACAATGAAAGCACGCTGCTATTACAATGAGGACTAATTAGTAGTAGGTGGAATTAAGGTATACGATTGTTATTACAACGTGCCCGGTAATTAATCATCGTTTATTATGCGACATGGTGCTAACGATCGCTCGAATACAACCACGCGTTGAAATCGAATTTCCAAGTATTTCTAATATACAAATTCTCGTCAATGTCACACTTCATTGCACGAGTAATGAAATTTTTACCTACTTTTTTTAAGCTACCGGTGTTCTATTCTGATAGAGACGTCCCGTGTAAGAAAAATTGAAAACCATTCTGTATACTAATCTAGTTTCGCTACCTTACTCTGATCGAGATAAAAAAGAATTGAAAGAGACGGAAAGAAGGAAGGATAAAAAATGATCGCGCGAGTAAAATAAAACGTAAATGGTAACCCGAATCGACAAGCGTTCCGCGCTTCCACTTCTATTTACCTGGTTACTTTTTTCCCGACTCGCGACACGTGTTACAATTCGCAAATATTTTCCTAACACTCCTACTGGCACGCACGCGTTCGATGCTTTGAAACGAACGCCGAATCCGAAACCTGATGATCAAATACACAAGGACTGACAGCTTATCGGAAGCGGTGTTGTGCGCGAAAAACACGCTCGTACACACCCCCACGTGTACCAAGCCTATAAATATAGGAGTAAATTTAGCTAAAAAAAAAATATTACTCGATGACTTGCTTTACCTTCCTTTTTTCCTTCCTCCTTTTCTCTCCTTTTTTTTTTTTTTTTTTTTTTAAATCAGTGTTCGCGCGGATGAAAATCGATATGTTGTAACCAATTACGAGGATTACTCGTATTGCTAAGCTTTCTCGACAATTTTATATCGCCAATTAGTTACAGGGCTGACAGCGGAATGTAGAGCGATCTCTCGTTAGATCTTAATTAGTAGCTTTGATTTTAAGCGGAAATGTTGGAACTTGTCGTCGAGTGGTTGAATATTTTATATTTGGATAGAGTGATTATAATTTTTTTAATGAAATTGACGATCAATTTGGTAGATTACACGGTGATTAGGAGGGATATATTATGGATATTTAGGGCACTTTCATTTACGATACTAAAAATCGATTTAACAAGCAAGAAATCTTTACTCTGAAATGCGCACAGCAGAGGGGCTGAGCTCTTTCAAAACCGTGCATTTCGTGAAATAATTTGTCCAATCAACGATAAGACAGATTACACCGTTCGCTTTTCCACCAACTACCATGACAATTACGGAAGAGAACGCAATCTTCAAGCTATCAGTCTTGCCAACCTGCAACAATTATCTTGAACGCTGACCGAATACCTCGTCCATTCGAAACGATCTCGTCAGCGTTCCATCGTGTACCAATGCCATTCGTTTCGCCACGAACAGCAAATAATACGAATCCGATCGCCGAATTAATTACTGGCCACTCTGCTGTTCTCGTTGCGGCCATAAAATTGTTCCACCGATCCGAATGACAGTCAACGCGATAGTCGTTCGAGTTACGGAAATTGCGCTGACTAATTACGCGCCAAAACGTGTCAATACCGTGAGCGACAGTTTAAACCACTGACAAATCCTTGACTGGCGCCAATTCGGGCTCTCGAATCAATACCGTCTTTTTTGTTATTTTCGTTCCTATCCGATTCGATTCCTATTCGATTGAATCGTGATAAGTGAATTTTTATCTAACATGAAATTTCAATCTAGAGATATCGGATCTTCGACAACGATATTATTGAGAAAAGAACATTTTCTAGAAAGCATCCGTTTGTTCTATAGATTCGACCATTGGAATTATCGATAATTTACCGATACATTTTCGAACAATATTAGTCGTGTAAGATATGCTTGTGCGATAAGATATCTCCGAACGAATCACTTTTACGGCTGGAGGAAATAAATATAAAGCACTGACTAACACATTCAAATTAAATTTTCGAGACCGTGACATATTCAAATCTGCATGTCAGACATGACAGTGTCAAGATACAAATGTAAAGGTTAACAGGGTGAAAGTCCGCAGAAAATTCGATAAACTGGTAATTTAGTCACTAGAAATCACATCTGTTTAATAACATGTATATTAAATTTTCTAAGTACTTTTAGTTAACGAAGTTTTATCAAAATCACGCTTATACCATCCGACATCTCGTGAAACATCGTTAAGACACAAAAAAAGCTTTGTATTTCTCCAAACCTAATTTTCATTGTATCGTTTTATCCAAAAAAATTTTCTGGACAAAATCTCTAATAACGAACACAGTAGAAATTCTCTAGAATCCCGAGCTTTTTTGTAAATATTTTCCAAGCAAAAATACGGAAAGAAAAACAGCGTTCCCAATTAACCGACGCTCTCGTCGAACCTTGAAAGTTTCCGAACAACCGTGCAAAATTCCAACTTGGTATTTTTTCACGTGACCGTCGCGTGAATTTAAAAATTTCGTGGCCAAGCAATATGACAAACAATCGATTCACAGTAGCGCTCGGCCAGACGATCGATGAGCACGCCTGCCGAATAGAAACGAACGATGACAATAGGCCATGAATTCCGCTGGTCGATCTTGCAACACGCCGAATCTGCATTCCCATTTATATGGAAATTACGGAATCACACGTTTGTCCAATCAATTAGCGGCGATCGATCTCTACGAAGGAGACAGTGGACGTTATTTATAGAGCCCGATGAGATCGACAAGAATTCGTTGACTGGTTTTGTCACGAAGACGCCGAGAGCAATAAGGAATTCTCCGATATCAGGTGAGCCGGAAGAGTAAAGTCGTCAGGCCGACAGATGTAACGAATCGCACTTTGAAAATTAGTTTCGAAACTGACCAACTTTCGAACGAGTAGTTTTCTTCCGCTTCGAGAAGGTGGATGAAGAAAAATTTTCACTGGTTACAAAATGAGGGAGATTTCAAGTGTATAGTTTTGCAAAGTTAGAGGGGCCGCGCTAAGAAAATACGATGCTCTTTAGAAAGTATTGGATCGAAAATTCATGGTATTTAATTATCGGGATAATACATATTAAATGCTATGTATCAACTAGAGTGAGAAAGACTAAGAAATAACGATCGATCAATTATGACTGAAGATTATAGGAGAAAGATGCTTTTCGTGTTATTTAATGTTTAACAGATTGAATTTTAATATGACATACTTAATGTGGTGTAAAACTTGTTATTCTTACTCTAAGTCGGCTAATTTAGAGCCATTGTAAAATCTAATCATACTAAATTCCGAAAAAGTTATAATAAATAAGAGAATTAACGAATAAAATCTCTGGTCAGACAGAAATGTACAAACATGTGCAAAATTCCAATTGCATTTTTAGTTATAACAATAAGCTTCTGAGCAAGCAATGCCTGTTTATTTCTATGCAATTTGTCTAGATATAAACTGGCAATACGAATTCCGTATACCAACAGCGTAGCTTAAAAACTATCTGTTACATTGTATTTAACGAACACTGAAATGTTCATGACCTTTATTTGAACAACGATACCCAACTCGTGGTACTGATTTTACTGTATATTCTACGATTAATACGGCTGTACTTTCTGTCTATACTTTTAATAATCCTTCTCCCAAAATTCAGCATTTGTAACGAAAACTAGTTCGATGTTTGATTTTAACTGTACATATATTATCCTTAAAAAATGAAAACATTTAAACAAGGTCGGACATCACGGCGACAGTTCTAAAATAGATTCTTCTTGTCGCAGAAAGGCAAACAAGATTACCATTTCAATGGCACCGCCAAGAATGTGTTCAACAATGAAAATAAAAACACAGAACACTAGAATAGGGAAAAAAGTACGAGTAAGAGTAACACAATTATCAAAAAAGAGAGAAAGAATTCTATTTGTTGTTCCAGATTTCCGAGTAATACATTTTTTTCTAAGATACTGTATCAACGAAAATTTTTAACAAACAAAAATCCTATTTCTAACGATATTTTTCTTCGAGCTAGAAACCAAATTTCACAACAGACTCGATCATTTCGTAGACGTGACGTCGCGCGTTGTGTCATTCGTACGAGACATCACGCCTGTTATTTCATTCAACCGTGAGACATCTCATCCAAAGGTTCGAAAGAAAAATCAGTTCGCGAGACATCTCATTCATCTCGTGCGAATGAGCGAGCGCAATATTAAACATCATTCTTCTTCCAAAAGCAAACTTTTCCATCCTCTTTTTTTTTTCTTTTTTTTTTTTTTTTTTTTTTTGAAACGACATGTGCAATGTATAGTTATAACACTTACAACAATGTAATAATAAATACTGAAAAATAGAGAGGCGAGATATCACGACCAAAGCGTTGCACGAATGACATCGCGCTGGGAAATATCACGTTCCCAAATGTACAGGAGTTAAATCAAACTTGTCCCAAAAACAAGTCGCTACACAGAATCACCTGGCAGTTTACAAATACAGCGAACTTTCATGTACTGTAACGCAATAACTTCAAGATTTCAACTTGCGATATCGCGGCTAAACATAAAACTCGACGGGTGCCTTTCGAAAAATTGATTAAAATGCACGTTCGACCGGTCACCGAGACTGCACTTCCATCCAGGAACAATATCCCATTCAGGAAGAATTACGATCGTGAGACACGACGAGAAACACGTTTCACTGATAGATATCGGCTGCAAAATCAGCTGTATTGAACACGGCACAGAGAAATAAAAACGAACGATGGTTCATAGATCGATTTTCGTAATATTGTAAATTGGAGAAATAATGACGTCTTCTGAATGAAAACTAATTGCGCTACAATATAAAGAACATCCTTCTATATTATAAGATTTCTTTCTTCACATGTTGAATACTAATTACGTACCTACATAGATAATGTGAAATTGATTACTTGATAAAAAGTAGAATTGATCAATTTGGCTTCTGAGAGGTTCATATAATACGGCTATCGATTTTATAGAATATGGGTTCTATTATATAGATATATGTAGGTTAAGTTCATAGAGTACGATAAAATGTCCGTAACTTTGTTAACAGCACTGTTTCGATCAAAAGAAGAAGTAGGTACATACCTACTTTTTACAAGAATTTCAATTGTTTTGGTCATTTAAAATTCCTATTCTTTTAAATATTAAACTATCGAATCTTTTGGACTTTTAAAAGGTCTTCTGTCTTTTGCGAATGAATTCGATTGGTAGAATATGAAAGAACAAGCCTTTGCTCTACTAGAAACCAAAAGAATTGGCCGCATTACACGCGAGAACACGTTGAAAGATATTATCACGCGAATACGCGTGGGTAGATCGAAGGAACGTGTTTCTCGCTTACATTAATTATCAATTGCTAAAAAGCCCCCGTCTACCTCCATTTCTATCGCCGCGGCTCCGCTCGACGTGCATTGTCCGCATGATTAATTGTGCGTGGACGTAACAAAAGCCGATTCAACGGCGCACGACTTGGTAGCATAAGCGAGCGCTGTGCAATGGATGACAACCTGTGTTATACGTGTGAACTGGATGGACGATGCTTTTCCAAAGATACGAAATTGGAACGAAGAAAGGAGGTGTCGATGGTCCGGATAAAATGATCGAAATAGGTTTATTCGTCTAACGATTGCGCGAGAATGCCAAGCTGAATAAACTTCGATAGAGATCATTCCGATAGAAAGTTTACTCTTTACTTTACAACGTTCGATAAATGTTGCATTTTCTAATCGTACATTAAAATTTTCAATGCGCTAGCAATTTATTTTCCATTATTCCAGATTACTCAAACGGTGATACGAGGTTAATGAGTGACTTACCAAGCACAATTGGCATAAATTATCGTATTGTGCAGTTAGCTTTTAGAATAAAGCACATCATCGTGTGTTAAATACTATGGTGTACAATGGGTCATGTATGTTTAACGTGTAGGATTTAGTATAACGTGTGTAGTAATTCTACCGATATAGTGACACGAATGTGTAACATTGTTCAATATCTGTTCTACCGTAGAGGTATACGAGCGTAACTGCATTATACATTTTACACAACATGTAGAAGTTTCTAAGCGCTCAATTTTAGATTTTTTACTGGCATAAAAGGGTTAAAAGAAAATGTTATTTACCGTGACGTTGGAAAGTAGCGCGGGTAAAATATACTGACGTCAATAAACATTATTTTTACTCGTAAACGTATTTATAAAATTCCAAAATAGATATCGCGGAAGTTAATTCTGCAGAAGATACCTATACCAGTGTGATGGGATACAGGTATGAATACAGATGTTTCAAAATAAAAACGTCTATTAGAGCTTAATGATGCTAACTAGTACGTAACACTGGTGACATACAAGTAATAATACGCTATTACTAATACGAGAATACTACAATATACCCGCAACGTGTTGTCTACATTAATAATATAAATGTGTAACGTACCATAAAAAAAGTTAGCATAGTAAAAGAGCAACTATCGATTCTAATGCTATCATTATATCTCTACGTCTAGCAGTTCGTTAACAATAATTGTATCATTAGTATGTCATAACGACATACTGATATATTATATCACGAAAGGTATTGCGCAGCTGTAGTCGTTGCATCTATGTACGTATACATATTTCAATTGATCGATGAACCTACCGGTTTCAATTTTTGGGAATAAATATTATCGTGGAACGATATTCTACGATATACCTATTGCTACAGTAATAATAAAAAATGAAATTATTGCTAATTTGACAATTTCGAATTAAATTAAATATTTCTTAATATTTTTCTACGCAAATACAGTTTTCTTCCTTACATCTACAATCTAATCTTTAGAAATACGCGTTATCTTACATCGAGATCAGCATCGCCATTTCTATCTGCGATTTTTAATTAAGCTATGTGCTTTGACACTTTTTTCACTCTTGCATTTCCATTTCCCTTCTCTAAACTAAACTTACGAGACGCAAGTTACTTTCTACAAAAACAGAACTCAAATAAAACTTCCTTCTAAAGAGAAACAATAAAGCCGTAGCAAGTGCACAGACAATATGCACAAGATTACAACTCTACGAAGAGAAAACCGAATTATCTTCGAGGCAGCCAAAGAATCTAATCTAATCTCGACAAACTTCTTCAGATATCTAGCAACCAACGAAAACGCGTTTCGTTCCGACACCTCGGGATGCTTGGAAAACGCGTCATCGGTGCCTCTGACTCCCGGTTCGATAATCAGAACAGCAGCATAGAAAGAACCAGAAAGTGTGGAGAAAAAGAGGCGAAAAAGTCGGCGGACTAATTAGCCAATTTCATTGCGTCACGTATAGGAAAAGTAAACGGATAATTCCTGGTACGGAGAAACTCGAAACCGCTACCACTTTATCAGTTACTTATGCAAATTTGCCCATCAAATGGTGTACACATGCATTCAGAACAAGGTTGGTACGACCTTCACCTCCGAAATGCGACGCGTTCCTGCGTAGTCGATAAAGTCGTCGACGACGCGTAATGTCGCGAAAATTTCTTATTGGACGCTTCCGGCCACGTTGGCTCAAGGATAAGAATATTTTTAATGCGTTACTATTTGCGTATAAATACGCCACTTCAGAATAATTAAACAATAAGAGAGCTACTTGAACAAATTTATCTGCGAGACAGTTGTAGAAGTTGTACAGTGATTTACGAAAATATTTAAACTAGAGTCATTAAGACTATCGGAATTATAGGTGTAATTCAGAATTAAAAAATAGAAGAAATAATATCGCAAAATATATTTATTGCAAGAACCAATTTCTGATACTTTGATCCATCAATGATGAAACTGGGTTCGACCAGTTTAAATTTGTAACTCGAAAAAAACAATAGTGAGAAAAGATATGCGAAAAGATGATTCTTTTAAATTGTCTCAATTTTTTTAAGTTTCACGCCGTAGAATAGCGAGAAAGAATTAAAAGGACGTCATTTCTATTATTACCAAAAGATGGAATATCCAGTCGTTCTATCAATAGTCGAATATTGTGTTTCCCGCTCACTTATTGCGCATGAAGCTTCATTATTACTGACGTAATTCAAACTTATGCTAACCAGAAATAGTAGAATAGCAGAAGTTAGAAGAGCGAGATAATATACCATTTAAACATTCTTAATTTTTAGTCGTTTATTTTAAATTTTTCACATTTTGTGATTCGACGATTTTACAATTTTGCTTGCTACCAACAGAATGCTGTTTTTCCTATCAATGTATATTCCTAAATTATCCTATTTTTCTCTCAATTGTGTAGGAATATTTTATTAACTTCGCGAAATAATATAAAATTTAAATTAAAATCTGACTGAAAATTGAAACCGCTTTCACGGTGGAATATTTTTAGTGAAATTTAAGATTGAATTTACTACTATATGGTTTGAATGTTCTATACGGAGCGAGATAATAACGTCACCAGTGAAGTTTTTCACCTCATTTCGCAACACAAAAGCGAACCTTCGAAAATCAAATTATATTTGACGTTTAGTTACAAATAACTTCGCGTGCATATAGTTAATTTTACTGCCACTTTATACTTTACTTATACTCTCGTATTTTACTAGTTAACGGTTATACTTATATATCGCTTTATTTTTAAATTCAGTTAGTTACAGTTTCCATAAATTTCTCTTAACCGTTAAAGATAGCACGGTTACGTATAACATGGAAAGAACTTAATACAAATGATAACGATGTCAAGAAAAAAGAATCTTGTACGGATTTTTGAAATTTCGCTATTTTAAATCGTCGCACAAGTGGAGTTAATAATCGCGACTATTTATTAACAATATATTGACACAAATGTGACCATTAACAAAGCCTCTTTAACCACAATCAAAATGTTGAATACCTTCGCTCCTAGCCACATAATATGAATTACACGCGATTCGGACTACGGTCCAAACACGATAAACGCTTGTTCCTATCGAAATGGAATTTAGTCATGGATCTAATTTAGACTTCCATTCATGAAACAAAGACATAAAATGTACGAATATTCTTCAAAATCGATAAATAAGTACAAAGGTAAGAGTTTGAAGCCATATACATCTAGTCTAAAGGTAAAACACTTTCCTTTTCAATTCTAAGAAGATTCTATTCTAATAAGAAACACTTTTCTTTTCGGGAAAGGAATTTCTACGTGCTTAAAGATAACACAATCGAAGGATTCTGAGAAAAAGGAATAGAAAAAAATCTCTCGTTGATATATTAAAAATAATTTTAGATATCTGTGCTATCCTCATTTTTTTCCATTTTCTACCACTCTCGTTTTTATACACACCATAGGAAAATTACCTCGCTCATCATCGAAATCAATCTCCTACATCACGAAAACCACATAAAAACTCCTCGTTATAACCATTCATCTTGCCACGCACAGCCACCTCCCTACGCATACTTTCACTATCCGTTACAACATCGTTCTCCAGAAAATTAACCACACGCCATCCTCCTTCGCGCTTATTGTTAGATGAATGCAAAAACTCTGTCTGTTCCAGAGTCCCAGCATTATCTATCATAGCAGCCAACTAATGAGTACGTACATTGATCGTGATGCTGTCGTGATCGTCGATGACGCTAACCGATTCAGGGTCAAAGTAAACCGTACAATCGGTATGTTGGCGAGTTCGTGAATCTCTAGATTGTGCAACCTCCGAGAGAAGATCAATGGAAAACGGCAGAAATCGGAGCCCTGGCTAATTCTTTGAACAACAACGAAGAGACGGACAGAATCGGAAAAGCGGCGCGATCGTAACTCCGTGTAACCGTGACGGCCGACATTAATCGCTGCCACGTGCTACCTATTTGTCTTCGCCAGTTCGAGAACCGGCCACGTTCCACCGTCTATACATGTTCCTATGGTTCCTGGTTGTTCGAACGAAATCTTTACGCGGTATTCGAGTTCCAGCTATTCCGAGGAATTTTCAAGATTTTAAAATGTTCGCTGACATTTGCGTGACGAAAGAATTTGTGGATTTTATCTGATATATCGTATTTTAAATATCATAAAATTCTTTCTCGGTCCTATCTAAATCTTAGTTTTATCTGAATCACGATTTCTGACCAATTTAGAACAAGAAAGGTTCTCCGTTGACAATTGCGTGTCGAAAGAATTTTAAAATATTCCATTTGTTTTTGTATTTCTCAACATTGACCAAACGTTAATTGGAAATTTCATGTGTATCATCATTTTTTATCACCTTCGTAAACAAATTTTGTGTTTGCAAAAATTAGCTTCCATTGCTGAATCTAAAATTCCAGCCAAAAAATTTCCATAATTATCCTGAAATTTATACAACACGAATATTTTCCAAACGTCTAATCATACGATCGACAGTTGACAAATAAAATGATATTCGATCGTTTGGAGCGCACGATCGACGGAAATTTTAACTCGCATCCCACGCGGGAACGGTGTGCGCGACAAGATCGCTCTGATAAGCATGTTTTTCTACGTGGCGCGCGGACACCTAAACGCGAGCCGAATTCCCCGGGGAAATAAGAACAATATCGTGAACGCGACACGTTGACGAGTAAACAGCGCTTCGTAGCGCAATGTCGACTACGAAACGCGTGATTTAACGCAATAAAAACACGACCGTAAACTTTTTGTGGCTACACTACGTTTCGATTGCCGCGTTTCATATATTTTTTTCCTTGTTTGTGTCCTCGGAAAAATAATTGGTCGTTACAGGAGTAAATCAAAACAAAACTGGAGTTAAGAACGTAATTGCGGTAAGAAATATCAATAAATGGCTTTAAGCAAACAAACGATAAAAGTATTAATATTTTAATCTAAGAATCTATTCGAATCTTAAAAATAACGATAAAAGATAACGAGACATATGGCTCGATTTTGGAAATTGTTTTCACTGAAAAACGTGCGAACAGGGACTTGTTTACCATAAAGTTAGCATGACGTTTGATGATGATTTTTAGGCAAACATTGAATGTGATCGTAACGGAAAGAAGCGCGATTGTTTCGTATCGTATACTCTCTGAAACGACGCGCGCTGTATTACTTTCAATTTCGATTAAACGACGAGATATTTCACAGTATGCAAGGTCGTGCACACCGTGTCGATTGTCGCGAACACGGTTTGACAGCTCCGGCTGACAGATTTGGTCGGATGTCGCAAAATCGGCGGGAATGACCGTGAAATAGATAACCGGCACGCCGGATAAATCTATGGAATTTCAATGTTACTCACCAGATGAAGCACGGTGTTGACAACTTCCCGATTCGACACCTGTCCCACTTCGATCAGCCCGATCAGCACGGCGAATTTCAGGCTGTCGTTCATCGCCATCGCCACCACCTCCTCGGGCCGTTTAATGTCACTGAACGGTGGACTTTTCATGTCCGCCATCGCGACGGTTATTTAACCTGGTAACACGTTTCCCTCGCGAGGAAAATATACGATAGTTTACACAGAGACCGTCTTATGAACGAGAGCTTTTCCCCGTCACATGATAATACAACACAAATTGATCTTCCATGTTAGAAAGTAGACACTGTTATGAGGAGCCTGCCAGTACGGCAACGCGAAACACCCTAGCGACGCGGTCGCAATACCAACACTAACTGAGCCCGTAAATTCCTACCTGAGCGGCGTACGCCGCTGTGGTGGGGGGAGGGCGCGGCTTACGAACCGCTTATATACCCATATGAATCAGTAAATATTACACGCTGCTTTGTTTATTCGTAATTTAAATTTACCTTTTCGATATTAAAGTTCCAATAACATGCCTACGCTGTGCCATGGAATTAATTAAAGTATTTAAATGAAAGAAAAATTATATTCGTAAAATTTGTAATATTTTTATCATAGAAATAACAATATAACGTACTAAATGTATAATAACAATTTTGTTCCTTTAGTAGAATATATATCATGCATATATGTATATAACAATGCATGTGAAATAAGCAATGAATAAGGTATACGAAATTACGAAATTCATCCAGTAATCAATGTGTTAATAATCACGATGATAACATACGTAAAGGCGAAATACAAATTTTAACTCGATATAATTATGAATTATTTTTGTTAAATTAACCTGTAAATGATGTCTGGTCGTATGCATTGTTTGATTTGCTGCTTACATATGAACTTCTGGCAATAATACTATTGATTTATTCCCGATAATCTCGATTAATACCGATAAGATATACAAAATGTATGAATATTTATATGACATGCTTATAGAATCACTTTTATTCAAACCGAAATAACTGCAGAGATATCCGACATATATACGGATTTCACTCGATTTTACCTTTAATGAATAAATATTGTAGATTATAATAAATTACGATGTGTATGTATACGGTATTACAGAGAACTACGGTATGAGTATGAACTGGTATGAGTAACACATGCGTCACTAGTAGTAAAAATGGCGTCGGCGGATGTTGAACGTGCTAAGGTAAGTGTCATTTTTTAAATTTTCCGCCTATATTACGCTACACCTAGCGATTATTCCTATTGGGAAGAATCACGTGTACAAATTTTTGTTTTCATGTATAAACACATATTCAGTCCTTGATTTATACGCGTAATATTTATAATTTGAAGGGCGTTGGTTCTCTATTCTGTCATAACAACAGTATTCTTGATAAAGCTCTCCGTATATGGATAGTACTGCTAGTTTCCGGCCGACTTAGTAACTGTTAATAATCATGGCCTTTTCATATTTTCAGATGGAATCTACCCTACGTAATTTAAAATTGTCTGGTCATGTTGGATTCGACAGTCTTCCAGATCAATTGGTAAATAAATCCGTTCAAAATGGATTTGTATTCAATATTCTTTGTATCGGTAAGACAAATATGTTTGTTAGTTTTTAATACATATGTGTACTATAAATTTTTATGATTGTTAACATTTATAATTGTACTTTTAATAGGTGAAACTGGACTTGGAAAGTCGACTCTTATGGATTCTTTATTTAATACAAGTTTTGAGTCTATGCCAAGTCCACATAATCTCCCTGCTGTAAAGCTTAAAGCA